>NW_022060078.1:1109833-1190291 GCF_007399415.2 Gopherus evgoodei | reverse complement strand
TCCGGTGGGGTACCTACGCGGAGCGCGGTTGGGCGGGTTTCCGGGGGGGTACCTAACTCCGTGGGGGTTCCGTGGGGTACCTACGCGAGCGGCGGTTGGGCAGGGTTTCCGGGGGGGGTACCTACGCGGAGCGGCGGTTGGGCGGGTTCCGGGGGGGTACCTACCGAGCGGCGGTTGGGCAGGGTTCCGGGGGGGGTACCTACGCAGGGGGAGTTCCGGTGGGTACCTACGCGGAGCAGCGGTTGGGCAGGTTTCCGGGGGGGTGGTACCTACGCGGAGCGGCGGTTGGGCGGGGTTCCGGGGGGGGTACCTACGCAGGGGGGGTTCCGGGGGGGTACCTACGCGGAGCAGCGGTTGGGCAGGTTTCCGGGGGGGGTACCTACGCGGAGCGGCGGTTGGGCAGGGTTCCGGGGGGGGGTACCTACGCAGGGGGGGTTCCGGGGGGGTACCTACGCGGAGCGGCGGTTGGGCAGGTTTCCGGGGGGGGTACCTACGCAGGGGGGGTTCCAGGGGGGTACCTACACGGAGTGGCGGTTGGGCAGGGTTCCGGGGGGGTACCTACGCGGAGCGGCGGTTGGGCGGGGTTCCGGGGGGGGTACCTACGCAGGGGGGGTTCCGGGGGGGTACCTACGCGGAGCGGCGGTTGGGCAGGGTTCCGGGGGGGTACCTACGCGGAGCGGCGGTTGGGCAGGGTTCCGGGGGGGTACCTACGCTGAGCGGCGGTTGGGCAGGGTTCCAGGGGGGGTACCTACGCGGAGTGGCGGTTGGGCAGGGTTCCGGGGGGGGTACCTACGCAGGGGGGGTTCCAGGGGGGTACCTACACGGAGTGGCGGTTGGGCAGGGTTCCAGGGGGGGTACCTACGCGGAGTGGCGGTTGGGCAGGGTTCCGGGGGGGGTACCTACGCGGAGTGGCGGTTGGGCAGGGTTCCGGGGGGGGTACCTACGCAGGGGGGGTTCCGGGGGGGGTACCTACGCGGAGGGGCGGTTGGGCAGGGTTCCGGGGGGGGTACCTACGCAGGGGGCGTTCCGGGGGGGTACCTACGCGGAGTGGCGGTTGGGCAGGTTTCCGGGGGGGGTTCCTACGCGGAGCGGCGGTTGGGCGGGGTTCCGGGGGGGTACCTACGCAGGGAGGGTTCCGGGGGGGGTACCTACGCAGGGGGGGTTCTGGGGGGTACCTACGCGGAGTGCCGGTTGGGCAGGGTTCCGGGGGGGGTACCTACGCAGGGGGGGTTCCGGGGGGGTACCTACGCGGAGCGGCGGTTGAGGCGTGTGTCCTTCAGGGCGAAGACGTGAACCGTCCCCTTGTCGCTTGACGCGCAGAGAAACGACGAGTCGTGGCTGAAGTTGATGCTGTGCAGATCGAGGGGGGGTTACCAAGCACCGCAGTCTCCTCCAGCAGTGCCCCCCGGGTGCTGCAAGTTCTCCCCAGCAATGACCCCCCCACTGGGGGTGTCGGTGCCCAGGGGAGGGGCAGGGCCGGGGGGGTCTCACCAGTACAGCGTGGTGGGGTCCGTGCCCAGGGGAAGCGGCAGGGCCGGGGGGTCTGTGCCCAGGGGAGGGGCAGGGCCGGGGGGTCCGTGCCCAGGGGAAGAGGCAGGGCCGGGGGGTCCGTGCCCAGGGGAGGGGCAGGGCCGGGGGGTCTCACCAGTACAGGGCCGGGGGGTCCGTGCCCAGGGGAAGAGGCAGGGCCGGGGGGATCCGTGCCCAGGGGAGGGGCAGGGCCGGGGGGTCTCACCAGTACAGCGTGGCGGGGTCCGTGCCCAGGGGAAGAGGCAGGGCCGGGGGGTCCGTGCCCAGGGGAGGGGCAGGGCCGGGGGGTCCGTGCCCAGGGGAGGGGCAGGGCCGGGGGGTCTCACCAGTACAGGGCCAGGGGGTCCGTGCCCAGGGGAAGAGGCAGGGCCGGGGGGATCCGTGCCCAGGGGAGGGGCAGGGCCGGGGGGTCCGTGCCCAGGGGAAGAGGCAGGGCCGGGGGGTCCGTGCCCTGGGGAGGGGCAGGGCCGGGGGGGTCCATGCCCAGGGGAGGCGGCAGGGCCGGGGGGTCTCACCAGTACAGGGCCGGGGGGTCCGTGCCCAGGGGAGGGGCAGGGCCGGGGGGTCCGTGCCCAGGGGAAGAGGCAGGGCCGGGGGGTCTCACCAGTACAGGGCCGGGGGGTCCGTGCCCAGGGGAGGAAGCAGGGCCGGGGGGTCCGTGCCCAGGGGAGGGGCAGGGCCGGGGGGTCCGTGCCCAGGGGAAGAGGCAGGGCCGGGGGGTCCGTGCCCAGGGGAGGGGCAGGGCCGGGGGGTCTCACCAGTACAGGGCCGGGGGGTCCGTGCCCAGGGGAGGGGCAGGGCCGGGGGGTCTCACCAGTACAGGGTGGCGGGGTCTGTGCCCGGGGGAGGGGGAGGGGCAGGGCCGGGGGGTCTCACCAGTACAGGGTGGCGGGGTCCGTGCCCAGGGGAGGAAGCAGGGCCGGGGGGTCCGTGCCCAGGGGAGGGGCAGGGCCGGGGGGTCCGTGCCCAGGGGAAGAGGCAGGGCCGGGGGGTCCGTGCCCAGGGGAAGAGGCAGGGCCGGGGGGTCCGTGCCCAGGGAGGGGCAGGGCCGGGGGGCCTCACCAGTACAGGGTGGCGGGGTCCGTGCCCAGGGGAGGAAGCAGGGCCGGGGGGTCCGTGCCCAGGGGAGGCGGCAGGGCCTGGGGGTCTGTGCCCTGGGGAGGGGCAGGGCCGGGGGGATCCATGCCCAGGGGAAGAGGCAGGGCCGGGGGGTCCGTGCCCAGGGGAGGAAGCAGGGCCGGGGGGTCCGTGCCCAGGGGGAGGGGCAGGGCCGGGGGGTCCGTGCCCAGGGGAGGGAGCAGAGCTGGGGGGTCTCACCAGTACAGCGTGGCGGGGTCCGTGCCCAGGGGAAGAGGCAGGGCCGGGGGGTCCGTGCCCAGGGGAGGAAGCAGGGCTGGGGGGTCCGTGCCCAGGGGAAGAGGCAGGGCCGGGGGGTCCGTGCCCAGGGGAGGGGCAGGGCCGGGGGGATCCGTGCCCAGGGGAGTCAGCAGGGCCGGGGGGTCCGTGCCCAGGGGAGGGGCAGGCCGGGGGGTCCGTGCCCAGGGAGAGGCAGGGCCGGGGGGTCCGTGCCCAGGGGAGGAAGCAGGGCTGGGGGGTCCGTGCCCAGGGGAAGAGGCAGGGCCGGGGGGTCCGTGCCCAGGGAGGGGCAGGGCCGGGGCTCTCACCAGTACAGGGTGGCGGGGTCCGTGCCCCGCCGCAGCTCCACCAGTTTCTCCTTGCTCTGGGTGTCGAAGAGGCGGATGAGGGTGCCCTGGCGGGAGGCCGACGCCACCACCGTGCCCGGCTGGTTGAGGGAGACGCAGGCGATCTCGCCCTGGTGGGCGTTGATGGTGAACGGCGCTGACGAGGTGCCCGGCTGGGTGCTCGACAGGTCCTGGGGGTGCGGGTGGGGCTGAGACCGGGCTGCCCCAGAGAGCGCAGCCCCCCTCCGCTTCCCCAGCCGCAGAGTGCCCCCCCCGGACCAGGGACCCCCCCGGACCAGGGACCTGGATCCCCCTCCCCCCGTGCCCTCCACTCACCACCAGCTGTAGGCTGCCACACTTGTGCCCGGGGAACACCAGCAGCTGCTTCTCCAGACTGGGACAGAGATCGCAGAGCCCTGGGGGGAGAGCAGGAGGCTGGGGGGCGCCGGGCTGGCATGCAGCTGCTGGGGGGAGGGGGCAGCACATTGGGGGGGTCTCTACCTTTGGGGTTGTCCCGCGTGTCGAACTCGAAGAGCTTGGTGGGGTTCTCCGGGAAGGAATAAACGTAAATCCGGTTCCTCAGAACAATGATGATCCTGAAACACAAGAACCCGGACGCCTGGGTTCTCTCCCAGCTCAGGGAGGGCAGTGGAGTCTGGTGGTTACAGCAGGGGGGGCCAGGAGCCAGGACTCCTGGGTTCTCCTTGGCTCTGGGAGGGGGAGCGAGGTCTAGTGGTCTGAGTGGGGGGGAGCCCGGACGCCTGGGTTCTCCCCGGCTCGGGGTGGGGGCTGGTGGTCAGAGTGGGGAGGGGAGCCCGGACGCCTGGGTTCTCCCCGGCTCGGGGTGGGGGCTGGTGGTCAGAGTGGGGGGGAGCCCGGACGCCTGGGTTCTCCCCGGCTCGGGGTGGGGGCTGGTGGGCAGAGTGGGGGGGGGAGCCCGGACGCCTGGGTTCTCCCCGGCTCGGGGTGGGGGCTGGTGGTCAGAGTGGGGAGGGGAGCCCGGACGCCTGGGTTCTCCCCGGCTCGGGGTGGGGGCTGGTGGTCAGAGTGGGGAGGGGAGCCCGGACGCCTGGGTTCTCCCCGGCTCGGGGTGGGGGCTGGTGGGCAGAGTGGGGGGGGGAGCCCGGACGCCTGGGTTCTCCCCGGCTCGGGGTGGGGGCTGGTGGTCAGAGTGGGGAGGGGAGCCCGGACGCCTGGGTTCTCCCCGGCTCGGGGTGGGGGCTGGTGGGCAGAGTGGGGAGGGGAGCCCGGACGCCTGGGTTCTCCCCGGCTCGGGGTGGGGGCTGGTGGTCAGAGTGGGGAGGGGAGCCCGGACGCCTGGGTTCTCCCCGGCTCGGGGTGGGGGCTGGTGGTCAGAGTGGGGAGGGGAGCCCGGACGCCTGGGTTCTCCCCGGCTCGGGGTGGGGGCTGGTGGTCAGAGTGGGGGGGAGCCCGGACGCCTGGGTTCTCCCCGGCTCGGGGTGGGGGCTGGTGGTCAGAGTGGGGAGGGGAGCCCGGACGCCTGGGTTCTCCCCGGCTCGGGGTGGGGGCTGGTGGTCAGAGTGGGGGGGAGCCCGGACGCCTGGGTTCTCCCCGGCTCGGGGTGGGGGCTGGTGGGCAGAGTGGGGGGGGGAGCCCGGACGCCTGGGTTCTCCCCGGCTCGGGGTGGGGGCTGGTGGTCAGAGTGGGGAGGGGAGCCCGGACGCCTGGGTTCTCCCCGGCTCAGGGTGGGGGCTGGTGGTCAGAGTGGGGAGGGGAGCCCGGACGCCTGGGTTCGCACTCACTTGTCGTGTCCCATGCGCACGGCCAGGGCAGGTTTGGTGAAGGTGAATTCCAGAACCAGCTTGTCTTTGCCTCCCTTCCCCTCGCGGGCGTCGTCCCAAATCAGCACTGGGGGGGGGGGACATAGGTGAGAGCAGAGAGTGCTACCCCCAAGGCCCCCCGCAGAGCTGGGGAGAACCCAGGAATCTGGGCTCTCTGACCCACCAGCCCGCCCCCCTCCCCCCCAGAGCTGGGGAGAACCCAGCAGTCCTGGCTCCCAGCCCCTGCTCCCCCCAGCTCTAACCACCAGCCTCTCCTACCCCTAGCCGGGAGAGAACCCAGCAGTCCTGGCTCCCAGCCCCGCCCCCCTGCTCTGACCACTAACCCCCACTCTCCTCCCAGAGCCAGGGAGAGAACCCAGGAGTCCTGGCTCCCAGCCCCCCTGCTCATAGACTCATAGACTCTCTGACCCACCAGCCCCCCCCCACACACACACACACACACACAGAGCCGGGAGAGAACCCAGGAGTCCTGGCTCCCAGCCCCCCTGCTCATAGACTCATAGACTCTCTGACCCACCAGCCCCCCCCCCCACACACACACACACACACAGAGCCGGGAGAGAACCCAGGAGTCCTGGCTCCCAGCCCCCCTGCTCATAGACTCATAGACTCTCTGACCCACCAGCCCCCCCCCACACACACACAGAGCCGGGAGAGAACCCAGGAGTCCAGGCTCCCAGCCCCCTCCCCGATACATACCTGAGATCTCTGAGAATTTGGGATTCCCTCCTCCCCCTACAATGGCCAAGAGGTTGGATCGATGCAGCATCTCAACCAGGGCCACGCTGCCCACCTGCTCGTGATCTGGGGAGGTAGGAAATCGGGGTGGAGTCCAATGCCTCTCACCCCCCCAGCCAGCCCCCCCATTCCCTGCCCTCCCCACCAGGCCACCCCCCATCCTTACCCAGGTGCCCTTTCTCCATGAGCGGCTCCACATTGTAGATTCGCACCCCGGACTCCATCGCGCAGCAGAAGCAGCCTGGAAGGAGGGGCAGAAAGCGGATTAAACCCCAGCCCACCCCGGGGGAAGGGGCCTCCCGGATGCCTGGGTTCTCCCCCTGGCTCTGGGAGGGGAGTGGGGTCCCGGACTCCTGGGTTCTCCCCCTGGCTCTGGGAGGGGAGTGGGGTCCCGGACTCCTGGGTTCTCCCCCTGGCTCTGGGAGGGGAGTGGGGTCCCGGACTCCTGGGTTCTCCCCCGGCTCTGGGAGGGGAGTGGGGTCCCGGACTCCTGGGTTCTCCCGGGGGGGGGCGAGGTTCAGGGGTGCTGCTTACTCTGGTCCTGGTTGAAACGCAGGCTGTTCACCCCACGTTGCTGCGCCATGCTGCAGGAGGGGCCCCTGGATCCAAGCAACCGGCGCTGAGGAGTGGGGTGAGGGGCGCGTGAGGCTGTGCTCCAGCCCCCCATGGCCAGCTGGGTGCCCCCCACCCAGCTCCCCCAAACCCCACTGATCCCCCATGATCGCGCTGCCCCCAAATAATCCCCCAGTGTCTGCCCCAGCCACTGTCCTCCACAGACACAGACACACGGCCCCCCAAACCCCCCTGCCCCACTCTGCCCCAACCGCCTCACTCCTCGCCGAATCCCCCACTCCCCCCACTAACTTTCTATCTGGGTGCCCCCCATCCCTGCCCCTTCCCCTGGCAGCATCCCTGAGCCCCCAGATCCATCTCCCCAGCCCCGCTGACCCCACAACCGCAACCTCCCAGCCCAGCCCCACCTATCCCAGACCCCCCACAAGCCCAGCCCTCCAGGCCAGCCCCACCTGCCCCCTCGAGCCCAGCCCCCCAGCCCCACCTGCCCCACTGACCCCCAGGAGCCCAGCTCCCCAGCCCAGCCCCACCTGCCCCACTGCCCCGCACGAGCCCAGCCCCCCAGCTCCACCGCCCCCCATGAGCCCAGCCCCCCAGCCCCACTGCCCCCCACGAGCCCAGCCCCCCTGCCCCACTGCCCCCCACGAGCCCAGCCCCCCAGCTCCACCGCCCCCCATGAGCCCAGCCCCCCAGCCCAGCCCCACCTGCCCCACTGCCCCCCACGAGCCCAGCCCCACTGCCCCACCTGCTCCACCGCCCCCCATGAGCCCAGCCCCCCAGCCCAGCCCCACCTGCCCCACTGCCCCCCACGAGCCCAGCCCCACCTGCCCCACTGCCCCCCACGAGCCCAGCCCCCCAGCCCCACCGCCCCCCACGAGCCCAGCCCCCCAGCCCAGCTCCACCGCCCCCCACGAGCCCAGCCCCCCAGCCCAGCCCCACCTGCCCCACTGCTCCCCACGAGCCCAGCCCCACCTGCCCCACTGCCCCCCACGAGCCCAGCCCCTGCTTACCCCGCACGAAGCGGGGCGGGAGACAAACACCAGCTGATCTGGTTCTGCCGGGTCACACAGGGGAAGGGACGCTGACAGCTCGTCACGTGATCGACCTGGACGATGAGTGAAGCCTGAACGCCCATGTTGGACGCTGGCAGCGGAGCTGCGTTGCCCTTAATAACGTCGGTTGGCAGCCATCTTGGATACTGGCAAATAGCCAAACATCCCCCCGCATGTCAAAGGACATAGTCACCGCTCCCCCCGCCCCCCCATGGAGACTTGGGAGCCAGGACTCCTGGGTTCTCTCCCCGGCTCTGGGAGGGGAGTGGGGGCTGGTGGTTAGAGCAGGGGGGCTGGGAGCCAGGACTCCTGGGTTCTCTCCTGGCTCTGGGAGGGGAGTGGGGCCTACTGGTTAGAGCAGGGGGGGCCTGGGAGCCAGGACTCCTGGGTTCTCTGCCAGGCTCTGGGAGGGGAGTGGGGGCTGGTGGTTAGAGCAGGGGGGGGCTGGGAGCCCGGACTCCTGGGTTCTCTTCCCGGCTCTGGGAGGGGAGTGGGGGCTGGTGGTTAGAGCGTGGGGGGTCTGGGAGCCAGGACTCCTGGGTTCTCTCCTGGCTCTGGGAGGGGAGTGGTGCCTACTGGTTAGAGCAGGGGGGGCTGGGAGCCCGGACTCCTGGGTTCTCTCCCCAGCTCTGGGAGGGGAGTGGGGGCTGGTGGTTAGAGCGGGGGGGCTGGGAGCCAGGACTCCTGGGTTCTCTCCCGGCTCTGGGAGGGGAGTGGGGGCTGGTGGTTAGAGCAGGGGGGCTGGGAGCCAGGACTCCTGGGTTCTCTCCCGGCTCTGGGAGGGGAGTGGGGGCTGGTGGTTAGAGCAGGGGGGGGCTGGGAGCCAGGACTCCTGGGTTCTCTCCCGGCTCTGGGAGGGGAGTGGTAGCTAGTGGTTAGAGCAGGGGGATTGTCTCCTGCAGTCTATGCCTGTGCTGCCCCTGCTCCCCGCAGCGCCCCCTGGTGGGTCTGGAGCAGCCAGGAGCTCCACCCTGCCCCCCCCCAGTCATTAGTATCGCTCCTCCCCAACACACCTGTGAGGGTGTGGAAAAGGGGAGGAGCCAATACAATGATGTGTGCTGGGGGTGGGGCTTCAGGGGCACCTGGGGGATGCTGGGCTGGCAGGGGACTCTGTCTGCTGGGGGCGGGGGAGGTAATCCTATGACCTTCCTCATTCTGCTTCCCAGAGCAGGGAAGAGAACCCAGGAGTCCTGGCTCCCCGCCCCCCTTCTCCCATGCCAGGTGTAATATTAGCTGTGACCTTTCCAGAGGGGCACATGGGTCTGGGTGGAACAGCTCCCTGGTTTGTTTTGCTTCCACTGAGTCGATGTTGGGCTGACCAAGCCGGCCTACCGATACCCCCCACTGACCCCGACTCCCAGCCCCCCCTGCCCCCCAAGTCCTGAGCCATGGAGCAAAAGCCAACTAGGATACCAGGTAAGGAAGCAAAGAGCCTGACAAGGTAACACTTGGTCTGAGTTGGGTCTCACTGGGAGTCAGGAGGGTTGGGGCAATGGTTAGTGCGGGGGCGGGGCTGGGAGCCAGGACTCCTGGGTTCTCTCTCCCACTCTGGGCAGTGAGTGGGATCAGCTGGTTAGTGTGGGGGCGGGGCTGGGACCCAGGACTCCTGGGTTCTCTCTCCCACTCTGGGTAATGAGTGGGATCAGCTGGTTAGTGCGGGGGGGCGGGGCTGGGAGCCAGGACTCCTGGGTTCTCTCTCCCACTCTGGGTACTGAGTGGGATCAGCTGGTTAGTGTGGGGGCGGGGCTGGGACCCAGGACTCCTGGGTTCTCTCTCCCACTCTGGGCAGTGAGTGGGATCAGCTGGTTAGTGTGGGGGCGGGGCTGGGACCCAGGACTCCTGGGTTCTCTCTCCCACTCTGGGTAGTGAGTGGGATCAGCTGGTTAGTGTGGGGGTGGGGCTGGGACCCAGGACTCCTGGGTTCTCTCTCCCACTCTGGGTAGTGAGTGGGATCGGCAGGTTAGTGGGGGGGGCGGGGCTGGGAGCCAGGACTCCTGGGTTCTCTCCCTGGTTCAGGGAGGGGAGCAGGATCTGCTGGTTAGAGCAGGCAAAGCCTGATCCTTTTTAATGCACCCGGCCACATCCTTGGCATTGGGCCTGCTTAGGTGTGAAGCTGCTTGTCCTCTAGATAGGGAGAATTCCAAGAGCCCCCCCCATTTCCCCCTGGGGGGACCTCCCCCGACCTCCCCCAGTCCGGTCCACTCTTGCTGTGACCGTGCTGGAGGAGTCGCACTTGGGGTGGGTCTGGAGCTGGCCTGCCAGAGCCCCAGATTGGCAGGAGATTCAGAGAGCCTGGGGAAAGTGCCCCTTGCCCCTGCCCCATTCTGTGCTTGGCAAGGGAATGGCCTCCCTGATCTCCGGCCGCCCTCTGTGAGGGGGCATCAGCCTTTGGTCCTGAGCCTGGCGCGCTGGCAGGGCTCCAGGGCGCGTGGATAGCGGGCAGGGGGATTGGGAAAAGGGGACCCACTGTCTGGACAGGCACAGGGGGGCTGGGAATGGGGCAGGGGCCTGTCCCCTCTGGGGGGTGCTGGCTCCCACCCGGCCCCAGGGCAGGGACTGGCTGGCTCAGGGGGGCAGGGAGTGGGGCAGGGCCTGTCCCCTCTGGGGGGTGCTAGCTCCCATCTGGCCCCAGGGCAGGGACTGGCTGGCTCAGGGGGGCTGGGAATGGGGCAGGGGCCTGTCCCCTCTGGGGGGTGCTGGCTCCCACCCGGCCCCAGGGCAGGGACTGGCTGGCTCAGGGGGGCTGGGAATGGGGCAGGGGCCTGTCCCCTCTGGGGGTGCTGGCTCCCACCCGGCCCCAGGGCAGGGACTGGCTGGCTCAGGGGGTGGGGAATGAGGCAGGGGCCTGTCCCCTCTGGGGGGTGCTGGCTCCCATCTGGCCCCAGGGCAGGGACTGGCTGGCTCAGGGGGGCTGGGAATGGGGCAGGGGCCTGTCCCCTCTGGGGGGTGCTGGCTCCCATCTGGCCCCAGGGCAGGGACTGGCTGGCTCAGGGGGCTGGGAATGGGGCAGGGGCCTGTCCCCTCTGGGGGGTGCTGGCTCCCACCCGGCCCCAGGGCAGGGACTGGCTGGCTCAGGGGGGCTGGGAATGGGGCAGGGGCCTGTCCCCTCTGGGGGGTGCTGGCTCCCACCCGGCCCCAGGGCAGGGACTGGCTGGCTCAGGGGGGCTGGGAATGGGGCAGGGGCCTGTCCCCTCTGGGGGGTGCTGGCTCCCATCTGGCCCCAGGGCAGGGACTGGCTGGCTCAGGGGGGCTGGGAATGGGGAAGGGGCCTGTCCCCTCTGGGGGGTGCTGGCTCCCATCTGGCCCCAGGGCAGGGACTGGCTGGCTCTGGGGGGCTGGGAATGGGGCAGGGGCCTGTCCCCTCTGGGGGGTGCTGGCTCCCATCTGGCCCCAGGGCAGGGACTGGCTGGCTCAGGGGGGCTGGGAATGGGGCCGGGGCCTGTCCCCTCTGGGGGGTGCTGGCTCCCACCCGGCCCCAGGGCAGGGACTGGCTGGCTCAGGGGGGTGGGGAATGGGGCAGGGGCCTGTCCCCTCTGGGGGGTGCTGGCTCCCATCTGGCCCCAGGGCAGGGACTGGCTGGCTCAGGGGGGCTGGGAATGGGGCAGGGGCCTGTCCCCTCTGGGGGGTGCTGGCTCCCACCCGGCCCCAGGGCAGGGACTGGCTGGCTCAGGGGGGCTGGGAATGGGGCAGGGGCCTGTCCCCTCTGGGGGGTGCTGGCTCCCATCTGGCCCCAGGGCAGGGACTGGCTGGCTTAGGGGGGCTGGGAATGGGGCACAGGGCCTGTCCCCTCTGGGGGGTGCTGGCTCCCATCTGGCCCCAGGGCAGGGACTGGCTGGCTCAGGGGGGCTGGGAATGGGGCAGGGGCCTGTCCCCTCTGGGGGGTGCTGGCTCCCACCTGGCCCCAGGGCAGGGACTGGCTGGCTCTGGGGGGCTGGGAATGGGGCAGGGGCCTGTCCCCTCTGGGGGGTGCTGGCTCCCATCTGGCCCCAGGGCAGGGACTGGCTGGCTCAGGGGGGCTGGGAATGGGGCAGGGGCCTGTCCCCTCTGGGGGGTGCTGGCTCCCATCTGGCCCCAGGGCAGGGACTGGCTGGCTCAGGGGGGCTGGGAGTGGGGAAGGGGCCTGTCCCCTCTGGGGGGTGCTGGCTCCCACCCGGCCCCAGGGCAGGGACTGGCTGGCTCAGGGGGGCTGGGAATGGGGCAGGGGCCTGTCCCCTCTGGGGGGTGCTGGCTCCCACCCGGCCCCAGGGCAGGGACTGGCTGGCTCAGGGGGGCTGGGAATGGGGCAGGGGCCTGTCCCCTCTGGGGGGTGCTGGCTCCCATCTGGCCCCAGGGCAGGGACTGGCTGGCTCAGGGGGGCTGGGAATGGGGCAGGGGCCTGTCCCCTCTGGGGGGTGCTGGCTCCCATCTGGCCCCAGGGCAGGGACTGGCTGGCTCAGGGGGGCTGGGAATGGGGCAGGGGCCTGTCCCCTCTGGGGGGTGCTGGCTCCCATCTGGCCCCAGGGCAGGGACTGGCTGGCTCAGGGGGGCTGGGAATGGGGCCGGGGCCTGTCCCCTCTGGGGGGTGCTGGCTCCCACCCGGCCCCAGGGCAGGGACTGGCTGGCTCAGGGGGGTGGGGAATGGGGCAGGGGCCTGTCCCCTCTGGGGGGTGCTGGCTCCCACCTGGCCCCAGGGCAGGGACTGGCTGGCTCAGGGGAGCGGGGAATGGGGCAGGGGCCTGTCCCCTCTGGGGGGTGCTGGCTCCCACCCGGCCCCAGGGCAGGGACCGGCTGGCTCAGGGGGGCGGGGAATGGGGCAGGGGCCTGTCCCCTCTGGGGGGTGCTGGCTCCCATCTGGCCCCAGGGCAGGGACTGGCTGGCTCAGGGGGGCTGGGAATGGGGCACAGGGCCTGTCCCCTCTGGGGGGTGCTGGCTCCCATCTGGCCCCAGGGCAGGGACTGGCTGGCTCAGGGGGGCTGGGAATGGGGCAGGGGCCTGTCCCCTCTGGGGGGTGCTGGCTCCCATCTGGCCCCAGGGCAGGGACTGGCTGGCTCAGGGGGGCTGGGAATGGGGCAGGGGCCTGTCCCCTCTGGGGGGTGCTGGCTCCCATCTGGCCCCAGGGCAGGGACTGGCTGGCTCAGGGGGGCTGGGAATGGGGCAGGGGCCTGTCCCCTCTGGGGGGTGCTGGCTCCCATCTGGCCCCAGGGCAGGGACTGGCTGGCTCAGGGGGGCTGGGAGTGGGGAAGGGGCCTGTCCCCTCTGGGGGGTGCTGGCTCCCATCTGGCCCCAGGGCAGGGACTGGCTGGCTCAGGGGGGCTGGGAATGGGGAAGGGGCCTGTCCCCTCTGGGGGGTGCTGGCTCCCACCCGGCCCCAGGGCAGGGACTGGCTGGCTCAGGGGGTGGGGATCAGTGTTATCTGCAGCGTACACAGACCGGGGGTCAGTGATCTTGGTGTCCCGTCTCCCCGGCAGGCTGCCCAGAGGGTGGGACTAGCTGGTCCCAGGGCAAGGGGCAGCCTGTGGGGTTGAGGTGCCTGGTGAGCTCCAAGGGGGGCAGGATGTCGGAAGTGGGGGAGCTCACCCAGACGCCGCTGCAGAAAGTGTGGATCCCGCATGCCAGCAACCGGCTGCACCAGCGCAGGGGGTGTGAGTCGGGGTGGCCTGTCGGGGGCACTGGCTCTCGTCCGGCCTCAGGGCAGGGACTGGCTGGCTTAGAGGGGCACGACATGGGGCATGGGGCCTGTCCCCTCTAGGGGGTTCAAACCTCAGGGTGGGGGGATTTGATGGTGCAGCTTGGTTTGGGGGTCTGGCCTCTAGCCCCTATCGCTAACCGTGTCTGTTCCCCCCCAACAGCTGCTGTGCCTCAGTTTACCAATTCACCCACCATGGTGATCCTGGTGGGGCTGCCAGCCCGTGGGAAGACCTATATCTCTAAGAAGCTGACCCACTACCTGAACTGGATTGGGATCTCCACCAAGGGTGAGGTGGGAGGCGGGCTGGGGTTCAGAGGAGATGGGGGGTGAGGATCAAGTCAGCTGGAGTCTCGAAGGGGGGGGGGGTCAGTGGAGCTGGCTGGAACAGAGATCTTGGGGGAGGGAGCTGTGGAGCGGGCAGGGGGGCAGGTGTCCGATTGTGCAGGCAGGGAATTAGGGGACAGGGTGGGTTTCTGTTGAGGAGGGTGTCCTGGGGAGCTGTGGGACCCCGGCCCACCCTCCACTCTCCCTGCAGTGTTCAACGTGGGGCAGTACCGCCGCGAGGCCGTGCAGACCTACCAGAACTACGAGTTCTTCCGGCCAGATAACCAGGAGGCCATGCACATTCGCAGGTGAGGGGGTCAGCTGGGGGCACTGCTGGGGGAAGCTTGCGGCGCTGGGGGTGACCCCGCCTGGGGGCACTGCTGGGGGAAGCTCGCGGCGCTGGGGGTGACCCCACCTGGGGGCACTGCTGGAGGGAAGCTTGCGGCGCTGGGGGTGACCCCGCCTGGGGGCACTGCTGGGGGAAGCTCGCAGCACTGGGGGTGACCCCGCCTGGGGGCACTGCTGGGGGAAGCTCGCAGCGCTGGGGGTGACCCCGCCTGGGGGCACTGCTGGGGGAAGCTCGCGGCGCTGGGGGTGACCCCGCCTGGGGGCACTGCTGGAGGGAAGCTTGCGGCGCTGGGGGTGACCCCGCCTGGGGGCACTGCTGGGGGAAGCTTGCGGCGCTGGGGGTGACCCCGCCTGGGGGCACTGCTGGGGGAAGCTTGCGGCGCTGGGGGTGACCCCGCCTGGGGGCACTGCTGGGGGAAGCTCGTGGCGCTGGGGGTGACCCCGCCTGGGGGCACTGCTGGGGGAAGCTTGCGGCGCTGGGGGTGACCCCGCCTGGGGGCACTGCTGGGGGGAAGTTTGCAGCACAGCCTGGGGGAGGTCTGGGGTAGGTGTAAGGGTCTCACCCCTCCCTCGCCCCCCCAGGCAGTGCGCTCTGGCCGCTCTGAAAGATGTCCACACTTACCTGAGCCGGGAGGAGGGACAGGTCGCGGTAAGAGGGACCCTCCCCCTTCCTCCCCCCAGCCAGACCCATGGGCCCATCTACCCCTGCCTCATGCCTGCTCTATGTTCAGGTGTTTGATGCCACCAACACGACCCGGGAGCGAAGGAACATGATCCTGCAGTTCGCCCGCGACCATGGCTACAAGGTGAAGGAATGCGGGGGGTGGGGGGCATGCGTCTGGCCCAAGGCACTGCTGCAGGGGAAGGCCGCAGTACTTTGGGGCCTTGGCTGGGGGCGCCAGTGGGGGAAGCTAGCAGAGTGGGAGGGGGGTGTCTGGCTGTGGGCACTGCCAGCGGGAAGGGCGCAGCCCTGGGGGCACTGCTGGGAGGGAAGGGAGCACCGCTGGGGGGCAGGGGTGCTGAAGGGGGAGTTGTGCAGTGCTAGGATCTCCAGTCACTGTTAGACCCACCTTAACACCTCCCCCCCCCAGGTGTTTTTCATCGAGTCCATCTGTGATGACCCAGATATCATAGAGGAGAACATCACAGTGAGAGAAACCCCCCCCCCCCCCGGGACCTGGCCGTCCTGGTGTCCCTGCCACACACAGGGGGAGGTGGGCGGCCCCGGGGTGTTCCCGCACACACACAGCCGGGGGGGGGGGGGAGGCAGGCGGCCCGGTGTGTCCTCCCTCCCTCCACACACACACACCCCTGGGGGGGGAGGCAGGCAGCCCAGGGTGTCCCCCAGACACACATGCAGGGAGGCGGGAGGCCCAGGGTGTGTCCCCACACAGACACTGGGGGGCAGGCGGGCGGCCCAGGGTGTCCCCCTCTCACACACAGACACTGGGGGGCAGGCGGGCGGCCCAGGGTGTCCCCCTCCCCCCTCACACACACACACACACACACACACTGGGGGGCAGGCAGGCGGCCCAGGGTGTCCCCCCTCCCACGCACGCGTGCACACACACTGGGGGGGCGAGGCGGGCGGCCCAGGGTGTCCCCCCACCCACCACCACACACACAGGGAGGGGGGAGGCGGGCGGCCCGGGTGTCCCCCCCACCATACACAGGGGGAGGAGGCAGGCCCCTCGGCTCCAGGCCCATCTCCCTGGCGTCCCTCCCGCAGCAAGTGAAGCTGAGCAGCCCGGACTACAAGGACTGTAACCGGGAGGAGGTGGTGGAGGATTTCCTCAAGCGCATCGAGTGCTACCAGCTCCACTACCAGCCCCTGGACGATGAGCTGGACAGGTGAGACCCCCCGCTTCCCACCCAGAGCTGGGGAGAGAACCCAGGCGTCCTGGCTCCCAGCCCCCCGCTCTAACCACCAGCCCCCACTCCCCTCCCAGAGCTGGGGAGAGAACCCAGGCGTCCTGGCTCCCAGCCCCCGCTCTAACCACTAGCCCCCACTCCCCTCCCAGAGCTGGGGAGAGAACCCAGGCGTCCTGGCTCCCAGCCCCCCGCTCTAACCACCAGCCCCCACTCCCCTCCCAGAGCCGGGAGAGAACCCAGGCGTCCTGGCTCCCAGCCCCCCGCTCTAACCACTAGCCCCCGCTTCCCGCCCAGAGTGGGGAGAGAACCCAGGCGTCCTGGCTCCCAGCCCCCCGCTCTAACCACCAGCCCCCACTCCCCTCCCAGAGCTGGGGAGAGAACCCAGGAGTCCTGGCTCCCAGCCCCCCCACGCTCTAACCCACCAGTCCCCACTCCCCTCCCAGAGCTGGGGAGAGAACCCAGGCGTCCTGGCTCCCAACCCCCCCTGCTCTAACCCACCAGCCCCGACTCCCCTCCCAGAGTGGGGAAAGAACCCAGGCGTCCTGGCTCCCAACCCCCCCTGCTCTAACCACCAGCCCCCACTCCCCTCCCAGAGCTGGGGAGAGAACCCAGGAGTCCGGGCTTCCAGCCCCCAGCTCTAACCACTAGCCCCCACTCCCCTCCCAGAGCGGGGACACAGGCATCCTGAGCCCCTGCTCATCTCTCCCCCCCCAGCGCCCTGTCCTACATCAAGATCTTCAACGTGGGGCTCCGGTACCTGGTGAACCGGGTGCAGGACCACGTGCAGAGCCGCACCGTGTATTACCTGATGAACATCCACGTCACGCCGCGCGCCATCTACCTGACCCGGCACGGCGAGAGCCAGCACAACCTGCAGGGGCGCATCGGGGGCGACTCGGGGCTCTCCCCCCGCGGCAAGCAGGTGGGGCGGGGCACGGGGGCCACTCGGGGCTCTCCCCCCGCGGCGAGCAGGTGGGGGCGGGGCACGGGGGCCACTCGGGGCTCTCCCCCCGCGGCAAGCAGGTGGGGGCGGGGCACGGGGGCCACTCGGGGCTCTCCCCCCGCGGCGAGCAGGTGGGGGCGGGGCACGGGGGCCACTCGGGGCTCTCCCCCCGCGGCGAGCAGGTGGGGGCCACTCGGGGCTCTCCCCCCGCGGCGAGCAGGTGGGGGCCACTCGGGGCTCTCCCCCCGCGGCGAGCAGGTGGGGGCGGGGCACGGGGGCCACTCGGGGCTCTCCCCTCGCGGCGAGCAGGTGGGGGCGGGGCACGGGGGCCACTCGGGGCTCTCCCCCCGCGGCGAGCAGGTGGGGGCCACTCGGGGCTCTCCCCCCGCGGCGAGCAGGTGGGGCGGGGCACGGGGGCCACTCGGGGCTCTCCCCTCGCGGCGAGCAGGTGGGGGTGGGGCACAGGGGCACTCGGGGCTCTCCCCCACGGTGAGCAGGTGGGGCAGGGATCGGAATATGGGGACTTGGGGAGTGGGGATTGGATGACAGTGGCACCCCCACAATGCAAACATTTGGGGGCCTGGAAAACGTACTCCCATAGCAAGTGGGGATGGGGGACTAAGATGGGGCAGTTGCTACCAGGGATCAGGGCTCTCCCGTTCTAGAAGCAGCAACACAGGGAGGGGAGCCAGGGCCTCCCTGGGGTCACCCCCTCTCCACCCCCCTAGTTTGCCTTGGCCCTGGCCAGCTTCATCGAGAGCCAGAACATCCGGGAGCTCAAGGTGTGGACCAGCCACATGAAGCGGACGATCCAGACGGCCGAGGCCCTGCATGTGCCCTACGAGCAGTGGAAGGCGCTGAACGAGATTGACGCGGTGAGAACCCAGGTGTCCGGGCCCCCCCATCCCCTAGATCCCCCCCCCCTTCCCTCCCAGAGGTGGGGACAGAGCCTGAGCGTCTGGCCACCCCTGGGTAATGGTGTGGGGTGTTTCAGGGTGTCTGTGAGGAGATGTCCTATGAGGAGATCCAGGCCCATCACCCGGAGGAGTTTGCCCTGCGTGATCAAGACAAGTACCGATACCGCTATCCCAAAGGGGAGGTAAGGGGGTGCCCTACACCCCGACTGGAGTGATGGGGGGGATCACTTGTCAGTAACCCATGAAACTCCCTGCCACATGATCTTGGAGGCAAATTATAGTGAGACATAAATAACCTGGGGAACTCACTGCCACTGTGTATTTCCGGGGGATGAATTTAGCAGCACACTCGGCCGGTGGAAGTGTTCCCAGGAGTTTAGTGATGGGTCTCCTGCCGTGGGGTTTTCCTAAGGAGAATGAATTTGGCAACATGCAGCCTGTGGAACTCCCTGCCCCATGATGCAGGGGGGCAATTTTTTCACACACACACTTTGCCCATGGAACTTCCTGCCACTGTAGAATCTATGGGCAGATTTGGGTGATGATTGTTGTTAACCTGGGTTGGGGGCAGAGGAGATGGAGGGAGGCAGCGTCTCTCTTATTGGCATCGCCCCCCCCCTCCCCAATTGTCCCCAGTCATATGAGGACCTGGTGCAGCGGCTGGAGCCCGTCATCATGGAGCTGGAGCGGCAGGAGAATGTGCTGGTGATCTGCCATCAGGCCGTCATGCGCTGCCTGCTGGCCTACTTCCTGGACAAGAGCGCAGGTACCCCCCCAACCCCCCCGGACATGCTGTACCGTCTAACCCCCAAATCTGTCGTTCACGGATGGCCACGTAAGGTATCTAGGAAAGGTTATGATGTGCTGAGCCCCATCGTTACCGTGTGCTTGGCTGTAAGGCTGGGAGTCGGCCATGGCCAGTTCTCCAGTGACCCACACCCAGGTGGGGTTGTGAACAAGGGATTTACGGTGCTGCCAGAGGGCTGTGTAAGCGTCACACCGGGGGGGAGCGCGACTGCTCAGCTCTGCGCCTCAGCAGAGCCCCCCCAGGATGCGTCCGGGCTGGCGTACGCCAGGCACAGGGCCTGGGGGATAAAGTAGAGGACGGTGGCATCGTGCTCTGGCCTTTCTCCTCTCCCGCCTGTGCTGGAAGCAGCAAGAACACGGGGGAGCTTGAGACCTGAACCGAGGAGACTGTCCCAAGGTGAAGGGGGAAGCCTGCGTATGAAGGACAGTAACGGACCCGCACCGGCCGGGGGGCGAGAGAAACCGCTCGCTCTAATCTGGTTTGGGACTCCATATGCTTCCCTTTGGCAAGTCTCTGACCTCTTGTGCCTCTCCCGTAAATTCTCCAGCCGCAGACGTCTCTCACCGCTCTGCTGGTGGCAAGCAGCCAGTCCAGGCCCATGCCTGCTCTCCCAACCACGCACAAACAGATACAGGGTGACCCCCGCGCATCCCTCGGTCCCAGCCGTGCACCCCAGAAACGTGCGACTCCCGCTGCTCAGGACCCCCTCTGAACAGTGCAAACGTCAGTCATTCCATCGCGGGGTAACGAACACGCCTCTGCCTCTGTTCACCTGAGGAGCTCCCCAACCCCGCTGGGTTAGATAAACCCTTAAAACACAGGCACTAACCGGAGCAGGGGAGCTGGCAGTGACACAGGCACAACAGTCCGAACTCGTTATCACCGAAAACAAAAGGAGAAAAGCACCAGCTAACTCCTAAACTTCGCCAAGCCAAACGGTCTCTCACCCCTGCTAAGTGGAAAGCATCCAGTTCGGACCAGTCCTCCCAGTTCACTGATGGGTTTTTGATCCCGTGGGTAGAGATGGGGGAGGAGAGGGAGCCACTCTTCTTATATTCTAACCCTTTTCACTGAAAAAGTCCTTGCTGGCTCATGCAGTTCCATGACGTACGTACTCTGCAAACGTACATGCCTTTGTCTAGCCGCCCGCCCCTTCTGTTGAATGTCCAATTAGACAGGTCATGGCTCTAACACTTTGCTGGCAAGCCTGTGTCTTCGTCCCTGGGAAACTGGCTTGTGAGTGGTGCCCAGAATGATAACACATCAGTAACAATCGTATAGCCAAATCTCATAACTCCCTATACAATGTTAGTCTGTGTATTAACAGGACAACGATGTTCAGCGGATTATGACTTTTCAAAGCATACCTCACAAGGCTTTATCCAGAATATAACCACCATATAAAAGTGGTGAATATGGGGAACAGTGTGTCCCATGGGCTGGATCCTATGCACCCCAAAACTCCCCCATGTAACTGCCCTCTTCTCTCCCCACAGAGGAGCTGCCCTATCTGAAATGCCCGCTGCACACCGTGCTCAAACTGACCCCCGTGGCATACGGTGAGTGCATCTCCATCCACCACAGGCTCGTCCCGCTGCCCTCAGACAGGTGCCGGGTCCATTCACATCCTACTGGCAGGTCCACTTCCCCCCCCCCCATCTTGGGGACCAGATCCAGTTATATGCCCTGCCCCAGGGAGGAAAGAGGGGGGCATGGATCTCTCTGCTATAATCTAGGGGCCTTCTCCTTTATGGGGTGCTGGCAGGTTGTCAAGTGGAGTCCATTTTCCTCAACGTGGAGGCTGTGAACACGCACCGGGAGCGCCCCCAGGTGAGTGGCTTCTCCCCCTGCCCCCAAGCTGGGGGGCTAGGCCAGTGCACTCTCCCAGTCCTGATCTCACTGAGGGACACCCGGAAACTGACAAAAGCCCATGTGAAATTAACATCCTCCACGCCTGGATCCCAGCTTCTGCTGTCTGCTCCAACCCTCACCCACCTTGGGAGGGGGAGGCAGATCTGCAAGCCCCCCACAACCATTTCCTCTATCCCCCCTCCACTGCCACCCCCATCTCAGTGCCTGCCCCCCCTTACCAGCACTACTGGACCACCCCTCTGGCCAGCCTGGAGCCCACCAAATGGCCTCGCTTGGAAGATCTTGGTCTGGCAATTTTCTCACAGCTTGGGGTGCAGGTAAAGTCAATTTGGCCCCCCATAACCAGGATGTGCCCCCTTCCTGCCAGCTCCTAAATCACCTCACTGCCTCCTTCCTGCCCCCCATCCCACTACATGGCCACTAAACTCCATGTGTAAACTGTGCTAACCCCATTAACATCCCTGGGGGTGCACATGACACCCCACCTGACAGCAGGGGTTCATCACAGACACTTCTGCCTGAGATCAGGGCTCCAGGCATGACACAGCCCTAATGAGACAGTCCCTGCCCCAGAGAACAGTCTAAATGATCGGGGGTAGGGAGGGGACACCCTCATGCTCTCAAAGCCATGGGACCAGGCACGGCTCCAGCCAGCAAGGCGTGCGTGACCCTGGGCCTCCCGGATCTCGTTGCAGAATGTCGACGTGACACGGGAGCCCGAGGAGGCACTGGGGACGGTGCCCCCCCACTATTAATTGCTTGTGCCCATTAAAGCCAGCCCTCTCCTTTGCCACGGCTGTGTAGTCGATGCTGTTCTTCCAGGACGGTGGTGGAGCTAGACTGGAGACACGGATTTCCGCACGAGCTCGGCTTTTAATGAGTTTCTAGCCCACACCGAGCCTGAGCCAGTCACTTGGCAAGGGGGTGCTGCCCCGAGCAGCACTGCCTGAGTCTGCAGAGAGCCTGAGCCAATTGCTCGGCAAGGGGGTGCTGCCCCGATCATAATCACGCAGCAAGGCTCTGTGATCGCCATGGGGCATGAATACCATGGGAAGGAACGCAGCAGCGGCAGACGCAGCGCCAGCTGTCAGGTAACCATCCCACTCGGCTACGCAGTGCTAAGATCTGGGGCTCCCCAGCTGCCTGTTGCAAAGACCCCATGAGTAACAGAACTGACCCCACTGCTAACAGGGGAGGGGCTTTATTTGAAAGTAATGTTGGGTGAATTACAAGGGTCAGAGCTCACCTCTGAGCCCCTCTGTGGAGAGGAACCCCACTGTGGGCCGACTTGGTAGGGAGGGGTTTGCACAAGCTGCCCAGGTCCCTCCCCAGAAAGGTGAGGAGGGGTCTCTGCAGCTGAGGTGTAGCTGTGCTGGGGGGCAAAGGCAGTGTCCCCGGGGATCCTTGGGCCCTGGGCTCAGAATGGGCAGAGGTCCCTGCTTCCAGCGGGTCCGGGTTCACAAGGCGCCATGGGTGAAATGGGGGCTGGCCACTTCCTCCTACACGCCCCCCGGCTGGCCCTACCAGGGGCACTGCAGCTGCCGCCTGGTCCAGGCTTTGGAGTCCTTGCTCTGGATCTGACGGGCAGAGCCAGGAACAGGGGCTGGGACAGCTGGGCTGGGACGGGCTCCCCCATCCCCGTCCTATATGGGCACCAGCAGCCCTTAGGAGGCACAGTCAACTAAACCCTGTAGGGGATCCCCCAAACCTCAGCCCCCTTGGTTGCCCAAGGACTACCCCCCCCCCCAGGGTTTTAGCCCTCACCTTCCTATCCATAGCCCCATGGCCCCTCTGAGTGAACCTCAGTCCCCTGGGGCTAGCCCCCGCCAGCACTTACGTTGGCGACAAAGTGCAGGATCTGCACCTTGAAGGTCTCCTTGGCGGCCTGCGCCCTCCACTGGAACTCAACCTCGGCCGGGTCCGTGTTGGGCGTGTGGCTGTACTCCAGGTACCCGAGGAGTCGGGGCAGCGGGATCAGTGACCATCACATCTTCACACCCAGCCCTGCTCACATCCTCCCTCGGGGCTTACCCCCCTACTCAGCCCCACTTCCTCCATCTGACCCCAGTAACCGGCTCCGAGCATGGCAGAGTGGGTACACCACTGGGTTCCAGACACCTGGGTTCTAGCTGGCCCACTTCTCCTTTCCTCATGCCTCAGTTTCCCCGCAGTCCCTGAGGGGCCCAGCCTCCACACTCCCCATTGCAACTCCATGTGTCCCTCCCTTTCCCAAAGGTCGTGGGGCTTCCCACTCTCCAGAGCCCCTGGAGCCAGCCCCCCTCCCGCTCCCCGGAGGGAAAATGGCTCACTTGGTCTCCCCAGCTGCCAGAGAGGGGTAAAAGACCTGCCCAGGCTGCGTGTCCCTGACACCTGCGGGCACAGGGAACCAGCCACCTGTGTGGTGGGACAGCAGGATCCTCAGCCAGGCTCTGGGCTCCGCCGGCTCCGCGGGATCCAAACCGCCCGCCCTCAGGCTCGCAGAGCGGCCACTCGACCCACCGGGCCATCCCAGCACCTCAGACAGGCCCAGATCTACCCTACGGTGAGAGAGAGCAGGACTCCTGGGTTCTGGGCCTGGCACCAGGACTCGCCGCCAGCCCCCCCTCCTGTCCCAGAGCCGGCCATGGAACCCAGGAGTCCTGGCTCCCCCCGCCTCGCTCTAACACTCCCCTGCCTGACCTCCCCCAAGACCTCGTGTCCCTTTCTGGAAGGGCTGGGGGGAGGAATGTGTTCCAGGGGCGGGGCCTCGGGGGGCCCAGCCCCCTGCTGCCCCACCCCTGCTCTGGCTGGCTGGTGCCCAGAGGGGGCGGAGCCTACAGCTCCTGGGGGTGGAGACTAATCCCTGGTATCCCAGACTCCACACCTACCTGGCTCCAATTGACAGTTTCTACAACACCTGGCACAGCTCAGGGGAAAGGGCAGAGCTAGCCTGGCAGTCAGGAGGCGGGGCCACAGGGAAGGGGCGGGGCTCTCAGGGAAGGGGCGGGGCTCCAGTCCTTAGCAGTGTTGCCCTTCATGTAGAAGAGGGTGAGGGGGTCCAGTTTGGCCGTGCAATCGTCCCTGCAACGCGCCGGGGGGTGCATGCGCCTGGGAATCTGGACAAGGAGGTAAGGGATTTAATGGCAGAGCAAAGACCCCGCTCAAACCTGACCGAGCTGGAAAAAGAACCCCAGTGTCCTAGCTCCCAGCCTCCCCTGCTCTAAGCACTAGTCCCCACTCCCCTCCCCGAGCTGGGGATAGGACCCAGGAGTCCTGCCTCCCTTGCTGTAATCAATAGAGCGGGGCATAGCCTACAGATCTCCCAGCAGACCTCCAGCTGGGCACGGACACTGTCAGGCAGCCTTCTGGCCAGGAGGGGGCAGGGGAACAAAATGCAAGGATGGGGGCAAGCAGGGATCAGCCATGGCAGTTTTTAGGGGCTGGGATTGGGTGGGTGGAGCCGAATGACAAAGATTAACCCTTGAGGGCTTGGAAGCCTCCCCAGAGGGGGGGATCTGTGACAGCCAGCCAGCCCCCTCCCTCCCTTACTGTTTCAGGTTCTCCCCATCCAGGTGCGGCAGGTTGCTGACCAGGATGTAGATGTGATGCTTGGTGTCTATCTCCACCTGTTGCAGCCCAAACACCTGTGGAAGCGGGAAGGTTCACTGCACAGAGGCTTGGGATGGGGAGTGGAGTCTCGTGGTTAGAGTAGGGGGTGCAGAGAGGCAGGACTCCTGAGTTCTCTCTTTCAGTGGCTACTAGCCAGGCTGGGCAGGGATGGTGTCCGCAGCCTCTGTTTGCCAGAAGCCGGGAATGGGCGACAGGGGATGGATCACTCCATAATCGCCCTGTCCTGTTCGTTCCCTCTGGGGCATCTGGCATTGGCCACGATCAGAAGATGGGACACTGGGCTAGTTGGACCTTTGCTCTGACCCAGTCTGGCGGTTCCAATGTTCTCTCTTGGATGCTGGGAGGGGAGTGACATCTAAGGGCTAGAGCAAGGTGGTCTGGGAGTCAGGGCTCCTGGGTTCTAGCCCTGACAAAGAGGTAAGTGAAGTTTAATGGTTAGAACAAGGGGGCTGGGAACTAGGACACCTGGGTTCTATTCCTGGCATTAGGAGGGGAGTGGCACGAGGAAAGGGCTACACCATAAAGTAGCCAAGACTGACCCAGCACCCCAATACAAACATAACGGCTCTGAACTCTGTTTAAAGATCGCTCAATTGAAAGACGGTCCCTCATGCCACAGGATGCCCCCTGGCGCCTGGCACGGACGGGCACCCCCCAGCCCAGCGCCCCCTGGCGCCTGGCACGGACGGGCACCCCCCAGCCCAGCGCCCCCGGCACGGATGGGCACCCCCCAGCCCAGCACCCCCTGGCGCCTGGCACGGACGGGCACCCCACAGCCCAGCGCCCCCTGGCACGGACGGGCACCCCACAGCCCAGCGCCCCCTGGCGCCTGGCACGGACGGGCACCCCACAGCCCAGCGCCCCCTGGCGCCTGGCACGGACGGGCACCCCACAGCCCAGCGCCCCCTGGTGCCTGGCACGGACGGGCACCCCACAGCCCAGCGCCCCCTGGCACGGACGGGCACCCCACAGCCCAGCGCCCTTGGCACTGTCCCAGAAGAGTGTGACCCGCTGGACGGTTAACGATCTCGGAGTAGACCTCTTTGTAGTCCTTGATGCCATTCTTCAGACTATCGACAAGGGGGGGAGGGGGAGCCCTGTTACAGCCATTCTGATGGCTCCTAGCACCCCCTGCTGGCAGGACAGGGCCCCTCTAGCCCTGCTGGGCCAGCAGCAGAACCGGAAATGGAGCCCAGGGCTCTGGAGTTGTAACTTCTGAGTAACTGTCCCAGGGACATCCAACTCCTCATCAGACACTCCCCCACCCGCCGGGGATCCCATAACCTGCACCACGGGGATTCAAGTCAGGTCTCTGAAGGTTTCAAACCTTGCTGGTGACTGGGAAATCAGGCCTCCTGGGTTCCATCTGCAGCTTGGGGGGGAGTGGGGTCTAGTGGTTAGGGCAGGGGTGGCTGGGAGTCCGGACTCCTGGGTTCCATCACCAGCTCTGAGAAGGGAGCGCCAGGCAGTGACTACAGAAAAGCTCATCAAAGCACAGAGATGTGGCACATGCCGTGTGAAAAGCACCTTGCTGAATCCTGCCCCTGCTCCTTCAGAGACCTGGGTTCAGACTGAGTGGGGAACAGAAGTGGCCTCAGGGAGCCCCTCTGCTAACCTGAAGGGGACTGTGGAACCCCCAGCCTGAACTCTGTGACCATCTAGCAGGCATCTTACCTGCCCATCTGAGGGGGATTTTCGTCTAATCCTTGATCAGCTGGAATTGCACCAATTTACTCACCTGCAGGGGGAGGACAAGCTGTGTTACCCAAAGGGCTGGGGCTGCCCTGGGGGGAGAACAGCCCCCATGAGGCAGAGAGGCCCCTCTACCTTCTGATGCACTGGAGCCCCGGAGAATCTCTCCAAGCTCCACTGCAGCGAGCTGGGCCTGCGCCTAGTCCTCCTCCATGGCTCCGTTTTCCACCTGGGCAGAGCGGAAGAGGATCAAAGCAGAACGTGGGGGCAGGGAAGGGAGTTGGGTGCCAGAAACTCTCTTTGCTAGGAGGGAGAGCTGGCTAAGGGCATGGGGCCTTTCCCCAGAAGGGGGGCCGGCGCCCATCCGGCCCCAAGGTTGGGGAGTGGCAGAGGGGTGAGGAATGGGACGGGGGGAGTGGCTGGGTGTGGGGAAGGGGCTTAGCTACAGGAGTATCCCAGGGCAAGCTCCATCCCTTGTTTAGGCTATCGCTCCCAGGGGGCTAGTCCGCCCTGTGGGTACGGAGGGGACAGGAGCTAGGGGAGGTTGCTAAGGGGGGCTGGGGCACAGTCTCTGGCTCCCCCGCCCCGCCCCGCTGCCCTGGCAGATCCCAGCTCCCAGGGGAGGGGTTGCCAGGCCCATGCTCCTGCCTCTGGGCCCCACTGTCCCCATCCCGGGGGGCACAAGGTCATTAGCCGCCCCCAAGTGCCCCCTCAACCCTCCCCACTGTCCCTGGGACCGTCCATGCTGCCTGGCCCCCCAGTCCCAGGGGCTCCCCCAGCCTCCCCTCCCTAGCCCTCCGCAGGGGTTCCCCAGCCCCATTCCCACAGGGGTTCCCCGGCCCCCTTCCCCCGGATGCCCCCAGTGCATTGTGCCCCCCATTTCCCCTGCAGGGGTTCCCCAGGGACACCCCTGGTGTGCCCCCTTCCCCCCGCAGGGGTTCCCTGGCCCCCTTCCCCCGGGACGCCCCTAGTGCCCGGTGCTCCCTCTTCCCCTGCAGGGGTTCCCCAGCCCCCTTCCCCCAGGATGCCCCCAGTGCCCGGTGTGCCCCCTTCCCCCTGCAGTGGTTCCCTGGCCCCCTTCCCCCGGATGCCCCCAGTGCATTGTGTCCCCCATTTCCCCTGCAGGGGTTCCCCAGGGACACCCCTGGTGTGCCCCCTTCCCCCTGCAGGGGTTCCCTGGCCCCCTTCCCCCGGGATGCCCCCAGTGCCTGGTGTGCCCCCTTCCCCCTGCAGGGGTTCCCTGGCCCCCTTCCCCCAGGATGCCCCCAGTGCCCGGTGTGCCCCCTTCCCCCTGCAGTGGTTCCCTGGCCCCCTTCCCCTGGACGCCACCAGTGCCTGCGGCCAGGGCCGTCATTAGGCCGATTCAGCCGATTCCCAGGAATTGGGCCCCGCGCCTAAGAGGGCCCTGCGCCGAGAGCCGGAGCCCCGGCCAGAGCACGGCAAGCAGCCCCACTCTCCCAGCTGGAGCTCTGGGCCTTTAAATAGCCCCCATAGCCCTGGGATAGCAGGGGGCTCCGGGGGCTATTTAAATGGCTGGGGCTCCAGCTGCCTCTGCCACCTCCCCATGTATTCACCAGGGCTCTCACCGCTATTTAAAAGGTCCAGGGCGGGGTAGAAGCAGGGGAGCCTCAGGCCCTTTAAATAACCTGCAGAGCCCTGGGATAGCGGGAGGCTTGGGGGCTATTTAAAGGGCCAGGGCTCCAGCTGCCTCTGCTGCCCCCAGCCAGCTCTGCACTCTGTGCCCACAGCCAGCCCCTGCCCCACTCCCCTATGGCCCTGCCCAAAGCCAGCCAGCCCCCACACACTCCTGCCCACACCCAGCCCCAAACCCCCTGCCCTGTCTCCAGCCAACCCCGCTGCACCCCCCTGCCTGCAGCCAGCCAGTTCTGCACTCCTCTGTCTCCAGCCCTGCCAACCCCTGCCGCACCCCCCTGCGGCCCTGCCTGAAGCCAGCCCACCCCACCCCACAACCCCTGTCTCCAGCCAGCCTTGCACCCCTTGCCCTGCCTGAAGCCAGCCCACCCCCACCCCACAACCCCTGTCTCCAGCCAGCCTTGCACCCCTTGCCCTGCCTGCAGCCAGCCCCATGTCCACTGCTGCCCTGCAGTTCCCAGGCCAGTAACCTGCACACCTGCTTCAATGAGGGGGGGTGGGAGCAGCTGGGACCCAGACATGTGCACACCCCCAGGGAGTGGCAGGGACCCACACATGTGAAACGGCGGTCATTAATAACCAATCAACAGCATGTTTGATGCAATCTACATAATATACAATTTTATTATTCATATAGTTATGGAAAGTAAATAATACATGGAAGAAATGGAAGGCTTTTTTTTTACACGTTTTTTTTTTTTAGTCATCCCTGCTGGGGCCCCGCCGAAAATGTTCGAGTTGGGCCCCGCACTTCCTAAAGCCGGCCCTGCAGGCGGCTTCCCGCCCCCCCTCGTGCCGCGAACGGCCGCGCCCCTCCCAGCCCCGCCCCCGTGTTTAAACAGCTGCGCCGCAGGACGGCGGTTGGTTTCCAGTCACGGGGCGGGCACGTGGCCGCCCCTCTGGCCCGCCCCTAGAGGCCACGCCCACAGGTCCCCGCCCCATTCCAGCTGCAGGAGCCCCGAGGGTCAGGACTCCTGGGTCTGCAGCCCCAGGCCCTGCCCGGCCTCTCCCGTCACCCAGCCCCACAGCAGCTTCGGGGGAAACTGACGTGACAAAAAAAAGGAGGAGCTGTGCCCCAGGGCACAGAACCCAGGAGTCTGGGCTCCCAGCCCCCCCCCTCCCCCAACCCACCAGCCCCCACTCCCCTCCCAGAGCCAAGGAGAGAACCCAGGAGTCCTGGCTCCCAGCCCCCAACCCACCAGCCCCCACTCCTCTCCCAGAGCCGGGGAGAGAACCCAGGAGTCCTGGCTCCCAGCCCCCTGCTCTAACCACCAGCCCCCACTCCCCTCCCAGAGCCGGCAGAGAACCCAGGAGTCCGGGCTCCCAGCCCCCCCCAACCCACCAGCCCCCACTCCCCTCCCAGAGCCGGGGAGAGAACCCAGGAGTCCTGGCTCCCAGCCCCAACCACCATCCCCCACTCCCCGCCCAGAGCCGGGGAGAGAACCCAGGAGTCCTGGCTCCCAGCCCCAACCACCATCCCCCACTCCCCTCCCAGAGCTGGGGAGAGAACCCAGGAGTCCTGGCTCCCAGCCCCAACCACCATCCCCCACTCCCCTCCCAGAGCCGGGAGAGAACCCAGGAGTCCTGGCTCCCAGCCCCAACCACCATCCCCCACTCCCCTCCCAGAGCCGGGAGAGAACCCAGGAGTCTGGGCTCCCATGCCCCCTGCTCTAACCCACCAGCCCCCACTCCCCTCCCAGAGCTGGGGAGAGAACCCAGGCATCTGGGCTCCCAGCCCCCCCTCTAACCCACCAGTCCCCCTCCCCGAGCCGGGGAGAGAACCCAGGCGTCCTGGCTCCCAGCCCCCCTGCTCTCACCACCAGCCCCCACTCCCCTCCCAGAGCTGGGGAGAGAACCCAGGCGTCCTGGCTCCCAGCCTCTCTTCGCAAAGCTGGACTGATCGACCCTGTCAGGGCTGCAGGTTGCAGCTTTGGCAGGGGAAAGACCGCCCGTTGCCTCTGCTGGTGCAAGCCGACGCGGCTGGTGGACGGGTGAAGTAAGAGTGCACTGTGTCAGCGGCGGAAACAAAAACAGGTCAGGATCTGCCAAGCTGGAGCCATTTCAGCCTAAATCCACGATGGGCAGCGTTCTCCAGCACCCGGGCACAGGTGGCGTGGGCCTTTGCTTTGCCTTCCGTTGAATCCCCTGGCACGGGTAGCTCCTGTGAGGATCACCCCCCTTTGGCATGAGAACCCCCCTCTCAAAACAGCCCATTCCCCTCTCTGACCCCAGCGGAGAGAGTTATCGGAAGGCTGATGGGTGATCTGGAAGGGGACCCAGAAGACAAGAGGAGTGTCTCCAGGTGCCTCAGTTTCCCCACCTGTCCAATGGCTTGAAATAGCCTTTGACTGTTTAGGTGGTCAGGTTTGGGACTCTCTCTTAGTGTGCATATGTACAGTGACAGGCATGATCGGGCTCTGCTTTCGTTTGGGGTCTGTGCAGCGTCAGGCACAGTGAGGGCACCAATCTCAGTAAGAACCTGGCACAAGGAGCACCCATTGGTGACGGGCATCTCTGCAATGCCTGGCACAATGGGGGGCCCTGAGCTCAGTCGGGCTCTGGGCAGTGCCTGGCACGACCTCCAACCCCGATATTCTATGATGGGAGCCTGATTCCTGCTGGAGTTTGTGCCATAGAAATGCAAAACATTTGGTCATCAGCCACCTGGGACTAAAAAATGGGTATTTTCAGCCTGCACGGCTCTGGTCGGGGGTGAATTCCAAACCCTCCGCTCATATAAATAACCAAGACACCAACACAGGCATAACATTTTCCCTGTCAATGACTCATTTATTTCATGGGTCCTGGTCGTCCCTTCCAGCTTCCTTCAGCTTCTTTCCAATTCCCCCTCTTTTGTGGCTCCAGAATCCTTGGGTTTGTTATTTTGACTTTTTCAGAAAGAAAGAAGGAGCCTTTTCACTGAGCCTTGGCCCTCTCCTCTTTGGCAGAGGCTGATGTAAACAGCCAGGCTGGGCCAAGAAAGGATCTGGCTCCATATTTGTTTATTTCCTTGCTTAGCGTCCACCACCTCGAGGGATCGGCGCAGCTCTGGAGGGGATCTCAACACTGCAAGGAGTCATGGAGATCTTCGAATCTGACCTGGTGACACGGGCCGGAGGATGGCCAGCGTTTATCCTGGGATAGCACCCATTACTTCTGATGGATCTTCCACACCCAATGCTGATCAAAAGACATCAAGAGACGGGCAATTCACCCTGTCCCTAGGTGAGTTGTTCTGACGATTAACAGCCCCCCCTGGTAAAAATTCAGGCCTTCCCTCTAGTTTGTTTCTTTCTCTGTAGAGGGATTTGTTTGTGTGGGTCCTACAAAAAGTAATGCCCCTGGCTTTAGATCGTTTTCAAAAGACCTTGTTGTTGTTATGGTAGAAATGCTCCCCCCCCTGAGCTCGGAGCCCCTGTTACGCCAGGCACAGTGCTGCACAGACACCCCCTGACCCGGATCGGGGCCGTGTCGTGCCGGGCACTGCACAGACAATTAACGACAGTCGCTGTCCCAAAGAGCTTACGATCCAGCCTGGGACAGTGCCCAGTTCCCAGTTCTGCCACAGAAGCCCCATGCCTCAGTTTACAATGGGGATCAGAGCTGGGGGGCTGGCCAGAGTGGAGGGGAAGGGCTGGCCCAGAGAGCTGTTTGAGGGGGCCAGGGCCTCGGCTGGGTAATGCTGAATGCAGCCAGGGCCGGCGCTTTCATTTAGGTGACCTAGGCGGTCGCCTAGGGTGCCAGGATTTGTGGGGGCAGCATTATGCCGCCCTCAGCAGTAATTCGGCAGCAGGGGGTCCTTCCGCGCTCCGGATCTTCAGTGGCCATTCTGTGGCGGGTCCTTCACTCGCTCCGGGACCCGCTGCTGAAGTGACCCAAAGACCGAGAGCACAGAAGACCCCCCCCGGCCGCCGAATTGCCGCTGACTGGGAGTGCGGAAGGACCCCCGCCTAGGGCGCCAAAAACCCTGGCGCCGCTCCTGAATGCAGCCCTGAGAAATCAGACCGAATCTTCAGCAAGACTGGCCCAGCCCACCCCTACCCGGCAGGTACTTGGGAATTATGGTCGCCCATCTGTCCGGGGGCTGGTTACTCCAGAGAGAGCAGCTGCCGGATGCTCAGGAGAAACTGATAGCTCTTCACCTCCACTTTGCTCCTATCGCAATCCAGACCTCCGAGGAAGGGGGCGGGATTGGGAGCTGGCTATGGGAGTGGGGTCTAGTGGTTAGAGGAGGGGGATAGACGCCAGGACTCCTGGGTTCTCTCCCTGGCATTGTGAGGGGAATAGGGTCTAGTGGTTAGAGCAGGGGGAAACTGTGGGGGTCAGACTCCTGGGTTCTCTCCCCAGCTCTGCCAGTGACCCAGAGAGCGGAAGGGCAAGAGCCAGGAACAGAACCCACGTGTCCTGGCTTCCACTGCAGCCCTGCCAGCCACTGGATCCCGGCGCCGCCTCTGGGCTGGGTGGTTAGCACAGTTAGCTCTATGGCCCGACCTAGCCGGAGCTCCCACCGGAGAGAAACGCTGCATGGGTTCCCTCTCCATTGCAGCCAAACCCAGAATCTCCCTGCGGCCGGCCTGGCTCGCGTTAACAATGCTGGGAGTTTTCTCCACAGTTGATCCCCTTTGCATCTTTTGGAAACCAGCATCACAAGAAGTAATCCCGGCAATTCTGACGTCCTTTGGCTCATGAACCTGGAGTCTCCAACAGCTGGTCCCCTGTCCTGGGGCTGGATGGGAGCCGGCGCCCCCTAGAGGGGAAAGGCCCCATTCCCCACCTCCCTGAGCCAGCCAGTCCCTGCCCTAGGGCGTGATGGGGGCTGGCACTCTGCCCCCAACCCTTTCCCCAAGTTGTCCAACCTTTGTGGGGGGCAGTCCTCTGGCCTTGCTGTGCGGGAGGGGAAGCTGGATGATCCCAGCAGGCCTGTCTGGCCCCATGGGAAGAAACGGGGATCTAACTGGTGTGAAATCCAGCTCAATAAACGCCCCGTGGCTCCTCCGAGGAAACCCTTCGCACCTGCAGACCTTGAGCCGAACTCATTCCTGACCGTGGAGTTCAGCCCAGCCAGGCATGCAGGGCCAGCTCCTTTTCCACTAACCTTCCGTTCTTCAGCTCCCAGGCTCTGGCTCCCGTTGGCCTACTCGCGGGCTCCCTCTCATCTTTTTCCTTTTTAACCCAGGGCACGGACTCGCCTGAACATTTTGTTTTCATTTCATCTTACAGAGGGGAGAGCGAAGGCCTGGCCTCCCTCCAGCCTCCGAGGGGCGGACAATCACAGCTTGTGTCCGCATGAATGCTACATTGAGAGGTGCAGGGGGGGAAAAACCCATGAAGCTTTAAAAAGTGCGTCCAAAATAGAGATCTCCGAGGTTGGTGCTTCTCGGCGGAGCTGCGGGGACTCATCATGCCAATGCTGAGACAGCTGCTGCTCTTCTCCTTTGCTCTCCTACTGTGCCTGGAACCTCTACCCAGCACTGGGCATCCCCGTATTCCAGAGGTGAGGCTGAGGTTTTTTTCCCCCTTGCTAAGTTTTGGGGTCTAGTGGCTACAGCAGAAGATGTGAAACCCAGGAGCCCTGATGTTGTTTCTCATCTCCAAATTGCATTTGCACCTCACGTTCTCTGCTCTAACCGCTAGACCCCACTTCCCTCCTGGAGCCGGGGAGAGAACACAGGCGTCCTGATTCCAATCTAGTCATCTAACCACTCCGATCCCATCTCCTCCCCTAGTCAAAACTCTTCTTGTTGCAACAACTGTGGTTAAAGTCTGCATCAGTTGGGCTGGGTCACTTGGGGGTCACTTGTCTCTAGATTGTAGGGCAGGCACTGGATCTTTGTCTGTTTATCCAGCACCTAGCGCAGCTAAGACTGATCCTGACTGAGACCTTCTGGTGCTACCGTAATATGGGTGTGCAATGCCGAGGACGGGCAGAGGAGAGAAAAGAGCCAATAAAATTTAAAACCACTGTGTTCTGCCAATGGAAAGAGAAGTGGGTCTGGCCCCATTGACTCGAATGGAGCTGTGGCTAGTTGACCTCAGCTACGGCTGATAGACACCAACTGGGGGTCTGGCCGCATTGACTCTAATGGAGCTACAGCCGATGACTTACGAGGAGAGGCTGTGAGAACTGGGGTTGTTTAGTCTGCAGAAGAGAGGAATGAGGGGGGATTTGATGGCTGCTTTCTACTACCTGAAGGGGGGTTCCAAAGAGGATGGAGCTCGGCTGTTCTCAGTGGTGGCAGATGGCAGAACAAGGAGCAACGGTCTCAAGTTGCAGTGGGGGAGGTCTAGGTTTGATATTAGGAAACACTATTTCACTAGGAGGGTGGTGAAGCACTGGACTGGGTTCCCTAGGGAGGTGGTGGGATCTCCTTCCTTAGAGGTTTTTAAGGCCCGGCTTGACACAGCCCTGGCTGGGATGATTTAGGTGGGGTTGGTCCTGCTTTGAGCAGGGAGTTGGACTAGATACCTCCTGAGGTCTCTTCCAACCCTGATATTCTATGATTCTCTGACCCCGGCTGGGGTCTGGACCCATTGACTTCATGGGGCTATGGCTGATGGACACCGACTGCGGGTCTGGCCCCAGTGACTCTAATGGAGCTATGGCTGATGGACACTGGCTGGGGGGTCTGGCCCCATTGACTCTAATGGAGATATGGCTGATGGACACTGGCTGGGGGTCTGGCCCCATTGACTCTAATGGAGATATGGCTGATGGACACTGGCTGGGGGTCTGGCCCCAGTGACTCTAATGGAGATATGGCTGATGGACACTGGCTGGGGGTCTGGCCCCATTGACTCTAATGGAGATATGGCTGATGGACACTGGCTGGGGGTCTGGACCCACTGACTCCATGGGGCTATGGCTGATGGACACTGGCTGGGGGGTCTGGCCCCATTTACTCTAATGGAGCTATGGCTGATGGACACTGGCTGGGGGTCTGGCCCCATTGACTCTAATGGAGATATGGCTGATGGACACTGGCTGGGGGTCTGGCCCCATTGACTCTAATGGAGATATGGCTGATGGACACTGGCTGGGTGTCTGGCCCCATTGACTCTAATGGAGATATGGCTGATGGACACTGGCTGGGGGTCTGGACCCACTGACTCCATGGGGCTATGGCTGATGGACACCGACTGGGGGTCTGGCCCCACTGACTCCATGGGACTATGGCTGATAGACACTGGCTGGGGGTCTGGCCCCACTGACTCCATGGGGCTATGGCTGATGGACAACGACTGGGGGTCTGGCCCCATTGACTCTAATGGAGCTATGGCTGATGGACACCGGCTGCGGGTCTGGCCCCATTGACTCTAATGGAGCTATGGCTGATGGACACTGGCTGGGGGTCTGGCCCCATTGACTCTAATGGAGCTATGGCTGATGGGCACCGGCTGGGGGTCTGGCCCCACTGACTCCATGGGGCTATGGCTGATGGACAACGACTGGGGGTCTGGCCCCATTGACTCTAATGGAGCTATGGCTGATGGACACTGGCTGGGGGTCTGGCCCCATTGACTCTAATGGAGCTATGGCTGATGGGCACCGGCTGGGGGTCTGGCCCCACGGACTCCCCAGGGCTGGACCCCAGCTGGGATCTGGTTTGTTTCATGCTGGCAGAGGCACTGGATCTCCGCTGTAGCTAAGCAGGGCTCCCGCTGGAACATGGCGGCTCCTCGTGTGCTTCGTTGGGTGAGCTCCAGACTCACGCAGCCGCCTCCGAGCCCGAGCCCCGGGCCAGTGCAGCCAGCAGGGCGATCCGTCGGGGCTGAGTGGATTTTGTTAGGAAAAAGGAGCTAGATCAGGCAGGAGTCATGGGGCAGCGGGAGTCATGGGGCGGCGGGAGAATTTCAGTTTCCATTTCACTAAAAGGAATGAATGTTTAGTTCTTGTGCATTAGAACAGGGGCACGGGGCGGTGTCTGGGAGCCAGGACGCCTGGCTTCTCTCCGGGCACACCCCTTTCAGCCATGGGCAGGGCAAGGGTTTCTGGAGACACCCCCTGCACATCCCTGTTTCTGTGCCCAGCTCACCATGACCAGCTTCTCCGTCCGCTCCACCATTGTGTCCCGCTACGCCTCCACCCGTGTTCGGACCGAGCTGAGCAACCCCCACGCTGAGCCCAAGGAAGCCATCTTCGACCTAGACCTGCCCGGCTCGGCGTTCATCTCCAACTTCACCATGTGAGGCCGGGACAGGTCCCGGGCGGGCAGCTCCTGCGGCCACACCCCCACACCTTGGGGATGGGGGGGTAGGGGGGTTGGAAATGTGTTCGCATGGGATCCGGGATGGAGGGGGGCTGGAAGGGACAGAGCAGTGGAGGAGAGTGTGAGTGAGATAGATAGAGGGGGTTGTGTGGGGAGGGGGGTATGGGGAAGGAGTGGGTGTGGGAAGGGATGGGAGGGGATGGGGATGGAGAGGTGGCGAGGGAGGGATGGAGGGAGAGATGGAGGAGTGGGGATGGGGACGGAGGGTCCCCAGAACCGGGTCTGCTCAAGGAGGCCTACCCCCACTGTGTCTGCTGCTATCTGGCAGATTTAAGGCCATGTCCCATAATCCCCCTCTCTTCCATCCTAGCACCATCAACAAGAAACTCTATGTGGCCGAGGTGAAAGAGAAGCGTCAAGCCAAGAAGATGTACGACGAGGCCCGGAAACAGGGCCAGACAGCAGCTCATGTTGGCACTAGGTGAGAGCCCGGCAGCTAGTGGTTAGAGCAGGGGGCTGGGAGCCAGGACTCCTGGGTTCTCTCCCTAGCTCTGGGAGGGGAGTGGGGTCTAGTGAGTGGAGCAGTGGGGCCTGGGAGCCAGGTCTCCTGGGTTCTATTCCTGGCTTTTCCCCTTTCCCAGGGATCGGGAGACAGAGAAGTTCCGGGTCTCTGCCAGCGTAGCAGCCGGAAGCCAGGTGTCCTTCGAGCTGAGCTACGAGGAGCTGCTGCAGCGGCACCTGGGCAAGTACCAGCACGCTGTGAGCGTGCGTCCCCAGCAGGTGGTGGGGAACCTCACCGTGGAGGTGAGCATCTCGGAGCGCACCGGCATCGACTACGTCCACGTGCTGCCCCTCCGCACCAGCCGCCTGCTCACCAACACCTTGCGAGGTACACACGGTTCACACCTCTGCGAGCGCTCGGCTCAGGCTCTCTGCACACTCAGGCAGGCATTGGAGCATCTGTCACATTTTTGATCTTTTCTCCCCAACCCTGTGGCCTAGAAACTTTCTCTTCCTTTTTTTTTTATTTAACCTGAAAGCCGGGATTCTGCTGCTGTTCAGTGGCCCGAGAGCCCTGGGGTGTTTGTGACTGTTCCCCCGTTACTCAGGATACAAGTCACCTTGTTGCCGTCTGCCTCTAGCAAGAAAGAATCTTTCTTCTGGCAGCCGCTCCAGCACTCCCCTCTGGGCTGGGCCAGCCCCAACTTCGCCGGGCACCCACTCCCCGAGTTCCCCCACATTACCTCTCCCCTGAAATCCCCAATCCTTGGCCCTCCAAGTGGAATGTGCTCCAGTTTACTAGCTTTCTCTTACCCCCACACTCCTGTGTAACACAGAGCACTTGTGGGTGCTTCTAGAAAAAGGCTTATTAAAGTAAAGTAAGGCTCAGGACTGAACTAAAACCAGTGGTGGAAACAAGCGGGTACCAACCTAGATCCTGAAATCCCAACCTGGGTCTAGCCTTATGGGTCATTCCCTCTCCTAGCTAATCAAGTGGGATTTCCCCCAGGTCGGCGTTTTTTGCCTCCCTCCGTGCCATGGGCGAGGGAGGCTCTGAGCCTGCGATGTGCAGGAGATCAGGCTGGGTGACACTGATGGTCCCTGAGAGGTGACGTGGTACCTCTGAGTTTGCCAGGGATAATTTTGGGAGGGAGCAGGACAGCTCAATTAGCTGATGAGTAGCAAGGCTCTCTGGTGATACATTTCTCCTCCAAGCCCAGCCAACCTGCTTTCAGTAGGAACATATTGGCCCCAGGACCAGCGCTAGAGTTTCTCACGCCCTAGGCGCACGGCCATCTCGCCGCCCCCATGTGCCGCTCCCGCGGCTCCGGTGGAGCTGCCACAGCCATTTCTGCGGAGGGTCCGTTGGTCTGCGGCTCCGGTGGAGCCGCCACAGCCATTTCTGCGGAGGGTCCATTGGTCTGCGGCTCCGGTGGAGCCGCCACAGCCATTTCTGCGGAGGGTCCATTGGTCTCCGGCTCCGGTGGAGCCGCCGCAGCCATTTCTGCGGAGGGTCCGTTGGTCCGCGGCTCCGGTGGAGCTGCCACAGCCATTTCTGCGGAGGGTCCATTGGTCTGCGGCTCCGGTGGAGCCGCCACAGCCATTTCTGCGGAGGGTCCGTTGGTCTGCGGCTCCGGTGGAGCTGCCACAGCCATTTCTGCGGAGGGTCCATTGGTCTGCGGCTCCGGTGGAGCTGCCACAGCCATTTCTGCGGAGGGTCCATTGGTCTGCGGCTCCGGTGGAGCTGCCACAGCCATTTCTGCGGAGGGTCCATTGGTCTGCGGCTCCGGTGGAGCTGCCACAGCCATTTCTGCGGAGGGTCTGTTGGTCTGCGGCTCCGGTGGAGCCGCCACAGCCGTGCCTGCGGGAGTTCAGTGGAGCCGCGCAGGACCAGCAGACCGTCCGCAGGCACGACTGTGGCAGCTCCACCGGAGCCGCGGACCAATGGACCCTCCGCAGGCATGACTGCGGCAGCTCCACCGGACCCACCTGCCGCCCCCTCCCTGGCAAAATGCCGCCCCCAAAAAATCCTGGCGCCCTAGGCGATTGCCTAGTTCGCCTCAATGGAAGCGCCGGCCCTGATTGGCCCTTAAATGTTCCCCATTTGACTGTCTTGCAACGGTCCCAAGGCCTGACGAGTTATGAGCTTTCTGTAGACACCTCCCGTGAAATACCCTGCACGATCTAGAGTCGCAGATCTCGAGGCCCGTCCCATCTGACCTCCTTTGTAACACGTCAGAGAGCTGCCCCAAACCATGCCTAGAGCAAGGCTTATGTAAAAGAGATCCTGTCTTGATGGAAAAGTCACCAGTGCTGGAGAATCCAGCACCACCCTGGGGAAGCTGTTAAAACTGACACCTGATTTCCTCTCTGAATTGGTCTGGCTTCAGCGTCCAGCCCTTGGATCGGGTTAGCCCTCCCTCTGCTGGGCCAAAGAGCCTGTTGTTAAATATTTGCGGGAGGGATAGGTCAGTGGTTTGAGCATTGACCTGCTAAACCAAGGGTTGTGAGCTCAGTCCTTGAGGGGACCACTTAGGGATCTGGAGTAAAGATCCATCTGGGGATTGGGCCCCCTTTGAGCAGGGGGTTGGACTAGATACCTCTTGAGGTCCCTTCCAGCCCTGAGATTCTATGATTTGTACCCTGTGTAGGGACTTCTAGTGGGGATCATGGCCCCACTTCACCTTCTCTTTGTTACACGAACGAGATTGAGCTCCGGGAGTCCCTCACTCTCAGGCCGGCTCCCTATCCCTTGTAGCGTTCTCATGGCATTAGCTTTTTGGACCCTGGTGGCGCACTAGACGTTCCTGTTCCGCTGATTCTCCCCCACGACCCACAGGGTCGCTGCTTGCCAGGAAAGAGGCCCCCCACCTGTAAGGCCAGCCAGCGCACCTTGTTCCCAGAAGGACACATGTCCCTGGAGCCACGTTCGCCTGCACCAAGTGGCCACCCAGCGGCCACCCAGCTTGCTCTGTATCCGTGACCCAGCTCCTTCCCTATTTCCCACTCCCCCAGTCTTGGCATTTCACCAGTGAGGATTTTCTGTTTCCTTCCAGGACATTGAGAGAGACGGGCTGGGGCTGGTGGAATGAGTTTGTCAGGTCTGCAGGGAGAACTCTGAGGGCAGGGGACCGTGTGCCACGGGGTCCCTGTGTCCCAGCCTCCATCCAGCCCTCATTACCATGGCTTCTTCGCAGGGGACGCCGATGTGCCACCATCCACCTGGGTGGAGAAGGGGAGCCACTGCGCCTGGGTTGTCTTCACCCCGACCCCGCAGGAACAGGCAGCTTTCTCCAGCTCGGGCATCCTGGGGGACTTTGTGGTACAGTACGATGTGACCATGCCAGATGTGGCTGGGGACGTGCAGGTGAGGAGTGGCTGGAACTGAGATCTCACGGCCGGGGGAGAAGAGGGTGGGGAGGAGGGGATGAGAGCCAGGGAATAGAGAACAGGGAACATCCCACAGAGGAGAGGAGCAGATAGACACATCTGGGGGTTGAGGGATGGGCATGGGGGGGAAGGGAGGGATGGATGGGATGTGTGGGGATGGATGGATGGAGGGATGGAGCATGGGGGAGGATGGATGGGGTGTGGGGAGGAGGCAGGGATGGGACGGTGTGTGGGGGGGATGGATGAGGAGTGGGGGAGAGGAGGGAAGGGGTGTGCATGGGGAAGGATGGATGCCCAGGCAGAAGGGTATGTATGACCCCCACACCCAGGCACCAGCTGCCTGTCCCATGGGTTCCCCTCACCACCACACCAGCACATGGTGGGTGTCCTGTGCCCTGGGCCGCCGCAGCCTCACGCCTCAGCCCCGCGCCCTTCCCTCTCCGGCAGATCTACAACGGCTACTTCGTTCACTACTTCGCCCCCCGCGGCCTGCCCCCCGTGCAGAAGAACGTGGTATTTGTCATCGACATCAGCGGCTCCATGCATGGCACCAAGATGAAGCAGGTGAGAGGGTGGAGATCGCCCATAGACGAGACCAGTGGGAAGGGGGCAGCCAGGAGAGCTGAGCTGAGCTGGGGGGTCAGAGATGGAAGCATCCGCCCCCGCAACAGCAGGCCTCTCAGGACATGGGTCAACATCCATGCAAACGAAGTGTGGTCTAATTTGCACATATATGCATATCCATCTGCCCCTTTAGACAATTTCCAATCCACTACCTGCTCCATCCCCCCTCAAATCTGTCAGCTCCGCGTTTGAATGGGTCGGAAAACAGAAATGCCAAATTTCCGTTTTCTTTCGGAGTTGAGATCTCAAAATTTTACACCAGCTGGAAATTCTAAAAAAATTCCAGGCGTTAATGTTGGCTCCTTTGCGTCTGATGACGTAGAGGCAACCCAAGAGCTTCGGTGTAACACAGTGGAGGATGAATACAGTACAGAGCTCATATTTCTATGTATGGCATCGGTTTCTATACGGTCTAACTAGATCCAGTGGCTGGATGTTGAAACAGGACAAATTCAGACTGGAAATAAGGTGTAATGGGAGGGGACTCACCTATTGGAACAACTGACCAAGGATCGTGCTGGATTGTCCATTGCTGGCAGAGATTCTTCTGAAAGCTCCACTCTCAGAATGATTTGGGGGCAAATCTAGATAAATTCGTGGAGGTTAAATCCATTAATGGCTATTAGCCAGGCTGGGTAAGGAATGGGGTTCCTAGCCCTTGTTTGTCCAAGGGTGGAGATGGATGGCAGGAGAGAGATCATGTGATCATCACCTGTTGGGTTCACTCCCTCTGGGGCACCTGGCATTGGCTACTGTCGGCAGACAGGACACTGGCTGGACGGACCTTTGGTCTGACCCAGTCTGGCCATTGTTATGTTAGATCTAGGTCAAACTAGATCGCAATGACATGAAAACCGAGGAATCTGACTCTTCCCGTTCAGATGAGTGTTAGAGCTGGGTGAAATGTTTGGGTTGAATAGTTCTCGAAAGATGCGACCAAATTCGGCCAATTGTTTCAGCTGGGGAGAAAAATGCAAACTGAGCGTTTTGACGTCTTGTTTTGAAATTTAGCTGGGTTTGTAAAACAAAATGTTTAGTTCAACCCAGAACTTTTTTTCCTCGATTTTTTTGGTTTGGCCACCGAAGTGAAAACTCGGGGGGTTGCTGAGTTATAACAAGAGAAAAGCCTACAGGAAATGAAGTGATAAAGTCAAAAGGAAACATTGTTGAACTGCTCATTTCGTCATTGCTGAAGCAATATACTGTGTTAAATATGCTAATCCATATAAACTAAGAGAAAATACCTGTCAGGTGGAATGCTGTTGCAAACAAACATCGCGAATGTGCAGACTGCCTGCTTGGTGAAATGAAAACAAGACTCTTTTTCTCCAATGAGATTTGTTGGTGAACCGAGGAAGTTCAAGAGGCTGAGGAGGAAAAGAAAAAAGTGTTTAAAACTGTGACAAGCGATGCTCCAACAGCAGGATTTTTCAGTAGTAGAAAAAAGCCAAAAGGATATTGAAGAAAGAGGTGACAGCTGCTAATGCTAAGGCCGTGGAAGGCTTATATACCCATCTTGAAACAAAGGAGGATGAGAGAAAAATATATAGACTGGCAAAGCCCCTCGTTAAGAGAACTAAAGACACTGGTGAAATCAAAGTCATTAAAGATGAAACTGGAAATACATTAATCAATGAGAAACAGCTTCAAGAAGGGTGGAGAAATTATTTTGAAAGGCTCATGAATGAAGAGAACCCAAGAGAACCGTAGAATCATAGAAATGTCGGTCTGGAAGGGACCTTAAGAAGTCACCAAGTCCAGCCTCCTGTACTGAGTCAGGACCAAGTAAACCTAGACCATCCCTGGCAAAGGTTTGTCTAGCCTGTCCTTCAAAATCTACAGTGACGGGGATTCCAGAGCCTCCCTTGGACAGCTGTTCCAGAACTTCCCTACCCTTAGAGTTGGAAAAAATTTCCTACTATATAATATAAATCTCCCTGGCTGCAGATGAAGCCCATTGCCTCTTGTCCTACCTGCACTGGACGTGAAGAACTGATCAGCGTTCTCTTTATAACAGCCCATAACTGATCTGAAGACTTATCAGGTCCCCCCTCAGTCTTCTTTTCTCAAGACTAAACATGCCCAGTTTTTGTAATCGCTCCTCATGTGTCAGGTTTTCTAAACCTTCTAAGCCACCCCAGGGGCTGGTGGCATCAGTCCTGGAAGAAGTTGCACAAGCTTTGAGAAACAGGAAAAATAGCAGTGAATCAGCAGAAGTATGGAAATGCTGGGGCATGAATGGCTGATTTTATTGGCACGGCCATTTAATGGCATCCAGGACTGAGAAGATGCCTGCTGCCTGGAAGATGTTCACACTCATACCAATATTTAAGAGAAAAGGAGACGTACCTGACCTCATGGTGAAGATCTGGGAGAAAGTTATGGATAAGAGAAGAGAGCAGTAAAGGGCAGACACAATTTGGATTCCTGCCAGGCGAGCCAACGATGGACACTGGCTTTGCATTAAGACTGGGGGGAAATTGAGAGAAAGGAGACACCCTGCACATGGTATTCATTGCTCTTGAGAATGCGTATGACCGTGTTCCGAGGGGAGTCATCTAGTGGTGCAGGAGAACGAAACCAATCCCTGAAGACTACATCCGACTCCTCCAGAACCCCGCAGTGGTGGTGTTAGCAGAGTCACAAGGCCATGTGCAGAAACTGAACCGTTCCTAGCTAGAGAGGGAGTATGTCGGGGCTTTGCGTGATGCACTTTTTGTTCACCTCGGTGCTCGATGTGTCCAGAGGTTGGCACCCTGCTGATGGTGGAGGGCTCGTGCGGCAGTTCAGAGAGATGGATGTGCGTGCTTCAACGAAACGGGATGAAAATCAGCCAAAATAAAGCAGAACACAGGGTGTGTAGATTCAGTGATACCTTGTAGGAAAACAAGACTGTGCTCATGTGTATCGGAGACACAAGGGGTTTGGCTACACTTGCAAAGTACAGTGCATTAAAGCAGCCCCGGGCGCCCTAACTGCTGAGGTGTCCACACTGGCAAGGCACGTAGCGCGCTTGGACTCTGCAGCTGGAGCGCTCCTGGGAATCCAGCCCCACAAGCAGCGTAAAGCTTGCCACGTCCTGGCTGAAACGCCCGGGTGTCAGTGAGGACAAGGTGTGGCATGACTGCGCTGTGATTGGCCTTTGGAAATGTCCCATCATCCCCTGAAGTCAAGTGGCCGCTCTTGTCATTGTTCTGAACTTGGCTGCAGGAATGTGGATATCCTCTTTCCAAGCTCCGTTTCTGACAGCCGGCTGCTTATCCGCTCCGGGACAAAGCAAACGATGACTGTGGAATGCTGCTGTTGGGTGCGGGGCGGAGGGGTCTGCTGGTGTCTGAGCTTACAAGACAGCATGCTGACACACTCCCAGCCCCCCAAAACCAACTCTGTCTCTCCCCCCATACACACAACACACTCCCTGCCTCACTCCACCCCCACCCCATTTGAGAAGCATGTTGCAGCCACTTGCACGCTGGGAAAGCTACCGCAATGCCCTGCTCTCTGTGGCCTTGCAAGAGCTACTAATGTGGCCACGCCAGCGTGCTGCAGCTGACAGTGGAAACCCAGGGCGGCGTTTTCCCTGCTGCGCTCTCCAAAAGCGGGTTTCACTCCCAGCGTGCTGCAGCTGACAGTGGAAACCCAGGGTGGCGTTTTCCCTGCTGCGCTCTCCGAAGGCAGGTTTCACTCCCAGCGCGCTGCAGCTGACAGTGGAAACCCAGGGTGGCATTTTCCCTGCTGCGCTCTCCGAAGGCGGGTTTCACTCCCAGCGCGCTGCAGCTGCCCCTGTAGCCAAGCCCTAAGGTGGTGAATCTTCTCTTTTATTTGAACAACTCTGAAAGCTCGTCTCTCTCCCCAGCCAAAGTTGGTCCAATGAAAGATATGACTTCACCCATCATGTCTCGGATCTCCTGGGACCAACGTGGCTACAACCCGGTGTAGATGTGTGTGCATATATGAGACAGAACATACCTAGAACACACATGAGTATAATATGCTATAATATAGACTTACAGATACACATGTAGATGTAATTGTGGATCCACAGCCACATATCTCTGTAGAGAATATCCCATTATAATATAGTTATAATTAAATACGTACATATCATTGTAGATCTACATCCAGATACACAAAAAATCTGACTGTCCCCTTATAATGTGTATACTTATGTGGGGATTTTATAGCTACAGGTGAGGCGTCACTCTATAAATACATGCGTCTGACACAGTGGGTATTCGCCCACGAAGCTCATGCTCCAATACGTCTGTTAGTCTATAAGGTGCCACAGGACGCTGTTGCTTTTTACGGATCCAGACTAACACGGCCACCCCTCTGGGTCTATAAATACAGCGCAGATAGGCTCTCCTCTTTTCTGTAGTGTGTACTGGTACAGAGCGAATTCTCTCGCTAGGTAGAATTGTGTGTGTGTGTCCGACACACATCAGTATGTGTTTGTGTATCCCATAGCACACATAACACAGATCAGTGGAACGCCACCCCACAATCCCACGATGAAACGAAATGACAGAGCCAGACCAATCAGTGCCCTCCTTTCCCCGTCAAAACCCTCGCTGAAATCCACCCCTTCCACCCTGTCCCCCTAATCCTGCCCTGCCCCTCACCTCCCTACCCCCCAGAACTCCCCCAAGCAAGGCCAGCCATGCTGCATTTCTGCCCCCAGACCAAGAAGGCCATGCACATCATCCTGAGCGACCTCCACCCGGACGACTGCTTCAATATCGTCACTTTCTCCGACACTGTCCACGTGTGGAAGGCCGAGCGCTCCATCCCGGCCACGGCCCACAACGTCCGCAGTGCCAAGGACTACGTCCACAGGATGGAAGCTGATGGATGTGAGTCACTGGGGGGCCAGGGGGGGCTCCTGCAGCCGGGGCTCCTGCCCCACTCCTCACGGCACCCCCTGGGAACTCCCCCGCAGCCGGGGCTCCTGCCCCGCTCCCCACGGCGCCCCCTTGGACCTCCCCCGCAGCCAGGGCTCCTGCCCCGCTCCTCACAGCGCCCCCTGGGAACTCCCCCACAGATGGGGCTCCTGCCCCGCTCCCCACAGCGCCCCCTGGGACCTCCCCCGCAGCCAGGGCTCCTGCCCCGCTCCTCACAGCGCCACCTGGGAACTCCCCCACAGATGGGGCTCCTCCCCCGCTCCCCACGGCACTTCTTGGGAACTCCCCCACAGATGGCCCCGCTCCCCACAGCGCCCCCTGGGACCTCCCCCGCAGCCAGGGCTCCTGCCCCACTCCTCACAGCGCCCCCTGGGACCTCCCCCGCAGCCGGGGCTCCTGCCCCACTCCTCACAGCGCCCCCTGGGAACTCCCCCACAGATGGGGCTCCTGCCCTGCTCCCCAGGGCGCCCCCTGGGACCTCCCCCGCAGCCAGGGCTCCTGCCCCACTCCTCACAGCGCCCCCTGGGAACTCCCCCACAGATGGGGCTCCTGCCCCGCTCCCCATGGCACCCCCTGGGACCTCCCCCGCAGCCGGGGCTCCTGGCCCGCTCCCCACGGCACTTCTTGGGAACTCCCCCACAGATGGGGCTCCTGCCCCGCTCCTCACAGCGCCCCCTGGGACCTCCCCCGCAGCCGGGGCTCCTGCCCTGCTCCCCACGGCACTTCTTGGGAACTCCCCCACAGATGGGGCTCCTGCCCCGCTCCCCACAGCGCCCCCTGGGACCTCCCCCGCAGCCAGGGCTCCTGCCCCACTCCTCACAGCGCCCCCTGGGAACTCCCCCACAGATGGGGCTCCTGCCCCGCTCCCCATGGCGCCCCCTGGGATCTCCCCCGCAGCCGGGGCTCCTGCCCCGCTCCCCACGGCACTTCTTGGGAACTCCCCCACAGATGGGGCTCCTGCCCCGCTCCCCACAGCGCCCCCTGGGAACTCCCCCGCAGCCAGGGCTCCTGCCCCGCTCCCCACGACGCCCCCTGGAACCTCCCCCGCAGCCGGGGCTCCTGCCCCGCTCCCCACAGGATGCAGAAATTATATTAGAAATGATCATAACACACTTGAGCACAAGTCAGTAGAAGGAGTGAGGTTGGGTGCACTGGGAGCGGAGGGGGGCGCTAGGAGCCAGGACTCCTGGGTTCTCTCCCCGGCTGTGGGGGGTAGTGCGGGCTGGTGGTCAGAGCAGGGTGCTGGGAGCCAGGACTCCTGGGTTCTCTCCCCAGCTCTGGGAGGGGAGTGGGGGCTGGTGGTTAGAGCAGGGGGGGCTGGGAGCCGGGACTCCTGGGTTCTCTCCCTGGCTCTGGGAGAGGAGTGGGGTGTAGTGCAGGGGTTCTCAAACTTAATTGTACCACGACCCTCTTCGGACAGCAGACATGACTACATGATCCCAGGAGGGGGGACCAAAGCCTGAGTCGGCCCGAGTCCCACTGCTCTGGGTGGTGGGCCGAAGCTGAAGCCCTCGGGCTTTGGCTTGGGCAGTGGGGCTTGGGCTTCAGCCCCAGGCCCCAGCAAGTCTAAGCCAGCCCTGGTGACCCCATTCAAAGGGGTACAATTAAGTACAACCTAGCCAGAGCCACGCCCATCCCAGGAACATCCCAACCCACAGTTTGAGAATCACTGGTCTAGTGCTTAGAGCAGGGGGGCTGAGAGCCAGAACTCCTGGGTTCTCTCCCTGGCTCTGGGAGAGGAGTGGGGTCTAGTGGTTAGAGGGGGGGGGGCTGGGAGCCAGGGCTCCTGGGTTCTCTCCCCAGCTCTGGGAGGAGGTTCAGTGGAAGGCTGCAAATCAGGATCCTTCTGCCTTTCCCCTCCTCAGGGACCGATATCAACAAAGCCCTGCTGGAGGCCGCCTCGGTGCTGACCCAGGGCACGCCGGAGCCATCCCCCCCGCGGATCCCACTGCTCATCTTCCTGACAGACGGGGAGCCCACAGCGGGCGTGACTTCAGGCACTCGCATCCTGGCCAACACCCAGCAGGCCCTGGGCGGCTCTGTCTCGCTGTTCGGCCTGGCCTTCGGGGACGACGCCGACTACGGGCTGCTGCGGCGCCTGGCACTTGAGAACCGGGGCGTGGCCCGGCGCATCTATGAGGACGCTGATGCCACCCTGCAGCTTGCCGGCTTTTATGACGAGATCGCCAGCCCACTGCTGTACGATGTGGCCCTGTCCTACCGCGATGGCGCCGACCTCACCCGCACCCTCTTCCCCCACTACTTCCAGGGCGCCGAGCTGGTGGTGGCCGGGCGGCTGGCCCCAGGGGCCACTGAGCTGCACGTCGAGGCCGCAGGCCATGGACACACCGGGCAGCTGAGGCTGGAGAACGATATCTCAGCCAATGCCACGGAGGCTGCCCCGTTCGGCTGCTCTCCGGACCTGGGGCAGATTGGGCGATTCGTCCAGCGCCTCTGGGCCTACTTCACCATCCAGGAGCTGCTCCAGGCCCGGTTCCACTCCAACGACACCGCTGCGCGCTGGTTGCTCACCGAAAAGGCCACCAACCTCTCGCTGAAGTATAACTTCGTCACGCCCGTCACCTCGCTGGTGGTGGTCAAGCCAGAGGAGGAGGAGAGAACCACGGCTCGGGCCACGCCAGGGGCTCCTCGCACACCCCTGGTCACCACAGCGGCCCACCGTGGCACCAAAGCTTCTGGAGTCATGCCCACTCCGGGGGCTACATCCACCTCGCTCTCTGATGATGCCACCAAAGTTGCCACAGTCCTCCCCAACCTAGCCAGAGCCACGCCCGTCCCAGGAACATCTGCCACGTCCCAGGGCACCTCCAAACGAGCCCGAGCCACGCCGGCACCTGACACTGCCACGGCAACGCCACCTCCTCCCACGGCCCACAGTGTCACCAAAGCAGCCAGAGCCACACCCGGAAAAGCACCCAAAGCTGGGAACCCCAGGGCCACAACTCATCCACCGCCGAGCCCAGGATCAGCCACGGCACCCCCCTCCGGCCAGCAGGAGATGGCCCTGCAGCGGGCCACCAAGCGCCAGCCACATCCCAGAACAGAGAGGGCCCCCTTCTCGTGGGGCACAGCAGCTCCCACGGCCTGGACTGTCACTGACGCCTGGACTGGCAACAGCACAGCTGCCACCAGCCCGGGGCCCAATGCCACCACGCCCAGGGCGGAGTCCCAGGGCCCCCAGGGCACACCAGCCATTGACCTCAGCCAGTGGCTGCTGCTGCTGCCAGCAGAGTCAGAGCTGCTGTCAGCAAAGGACGTGGCTGAGAAATTCGTGGAGTCCCTCCACCCGCCGGCCGTGTACAGCTTTGTGGCGGCCAAAGGAGAGAAGGGTGGGGATCTCGTCTCCTCCCGCCTGCCCCATGACTGGGAGCCCCCCACCGCTGTCCCCCAGCCCATGCTCCCCAAGCCATGTGTGCTCTCCACGCTGGCCACCTCTCCCGTGGCCAGGATCCCTCCCCTGCTCCCTGTGCCCCACTCGCCGGGATCCCCCCCACTCGCCGGAATCCCTCCCTGACTCCCTCCTCGGCCTGTCTGCCCCCCGCTGCTCCCACCCCACTGCCGGGAATCCCCCCACCCCGAATTGCATGGATGTTTATTCTGGCTCTCTCTCCCTACAGGTGTCCTGGATTATGAAGATTACTCAGGTAACCCCACACCCTGGCCCATGCGCTCTTCCCCAGGGTGGGCTAGCCAGGCAGGTTGGTGGGGACGGGTCTACTGGCCGGCTGGCCCTTGAAGGGAAATCCCGCTCAGCCTAGCTCTTTAAAACCGAATGCTGGGAGTTGTAGTTCCTGGGAGCAAGACCTGCTGAGAATTAGAATCAGGGTTGGAAGGAACCTCAGGAGGTATCTAGTCCAACCCCCAGATCCCGAAATGACCTCCCCGAGGATTGAACTCACAGCCCTGGGTTTAGCAGGCCAATGCTCAAACCAATTGGGCAGGTCCTTTTCCCTGCCAGACACAGCTGCACTGATGCCTGAAGGAGCAAGGCCCCTGCCTTAAGGGGTGGGGCTCTGAGATGAGGCCTCAACCCTCCAGCATATCACTGAGCAATTGGCTCAGGCTCTCTGCAGACTCAGGCAGACACCGATTCCATTTTCCACCTTTTCTCCCCAACCACGAGAGCTAGAAACTTCATATTTTTTTAAAATAACTGCTGACATTCTGCAGCCACCATGAGTGGCCTGGAGCCAGGGTGGGGGGCACGCTGTTGGCATCCAGCCCCCTCACACTAAGCGAGCTAGCTTCACCATTGATTGCCAGTCAGCCTCACAAGCCCACCCTGACTCTGCCTTTCCCTTCCAGACTTGTTAGAGGAACAGGACGGCGACACAGGTATGTTTCAGGTCTGGGCCTGGGTGAGGGCAGGGGGAGACTCGGCAGTCTCCTGTGGGTTCTCAGCCACTGCCCGTTGTGGTCACTCTGGGCTGCACCAGGCCTGGCCAGCCGTGCCCATGCTGCTCTGGAGAGGGAAGAGGAAGCCCAAGGATTTGTGGGGGGCGGGAATGCTACATCACCAAACTGGCTATAACCCTCTCTTCTCTCCCCCTCACCCCCAGCTGGCATGGCAGACTTGGCCGGTGCCAAGTTCTTCACTTTCTCCTCCTCAGGTAAGGCTGCCCAGATGCCCAGGTGATGGTTGGGGGAGGGGGCAGACTGGTTCCCCCCTCCCCTTACTCCACTCCTTGCTCCGCCTTGCAGTGGATGGAGATCCTCACTTTGTGGCACGGCTGCCCGGCTCCTCTGAGACCCTGTGCTTTACCCTGGATGGGCACCCAGGAGATGTGCTCCAGCTGGTGACTGACCCCCCCAGCGGTGAGACCCCCACCCCACAGCTCAGCACGCCAGCACTCCTGGGTTCTCCCTGGCTCTGGGAGGGGAGTGGGGTCTAGTGGTTAGAGCAGGGGAGCTGGGAGCCAGGACTCCTGGGTTCTCTCCCCGGTTCTGGGAGGGGAGTAGGGGCTGGTGGTTAGAGCAGGGGGGGCTCGGGGCCAGAACTCTTGGGTTCTCCCTGGCTCTGGGAGGGGAGCGGGGTCTGGTGGTTAGAGCAGGGGGGGCTGGGAGCCAGAACTCCAGAGTTCTCTCTCCTGCTCCAATGGTGAAGGTCCTGGAGCAGGTGTGGTGCCATGTGGTACCATGGGGACTGGGGGCTGAGTGATGGGGAGGAGATGGGGATCCCTGACAACTCAGTGACCACGGCGTGGCCTGTGATCTCTCCCCCCAGGGCTGTCAGTCCATGCCCACCTGGTTGGCGCCCCCCCATGGCCAGGCTCTGCGGATCGGCCACGCACCTACTTAGACACCATCACGGTGCGGGTGGGGCCTCCCCGGCTCCGCTATGTGATCACCGTGACGCTCCAGGGCGTGGCGCTGCAGGGGGAGGGGGCCCTGGATCTGCCCTTCGACCGCCCGGCCTGGGTCAGCCGCCCTGGGCTGGGCATGCGGGTGGGGCCAGGCACCAACGTGACGCTGCAGCTGGGCGCCGGGCTGGAGTTCGTGGTCCAGCGCCATCGGTACAGCCACCCCAGCCCCCTGCAGAGAGACCATCTGGGCTTCTACATGCTGGATGGCAGCGGGCTCTCGGCGCAGGCCCGTGGGCTGCTGGGTAAGGGGCTCTGGGCCCTCCTTCCCCTCCCCCTTTGTCCGGCCACCAGCAGGCTCCCACCATTCACCCCACGGCCCCTCTCGCCCCTGCAGGTCAGTTCCAGAACGCTGACATCCGACTGCAGCCAGGCGCCGGGGAGCGGCCCGCCCGGCTGCAGAGGGGGGGCGCCACGGTGCCGGCCACGCGGGTCACCAAGCTGCTGAAGGACTCGCCCCTGCCGGCCCACCACGTCCCCTGCTGGCTGGTGAAGGGCAGCAACGTGGAGGCCCTGCTGGGCGGGGCCTACGGTGCCTTCGTGGTCCCTCATCCACTGGAGGCGTGAGGCCAGGGGGCGTGGCCCAGCCACTGGCAGGGTGGGGGCTGCTCCATGTCCCGTCGCTGAGACTGACCCCCCCATCTGACTAGGACACGGCTGGTGGGTTTAAGGTGGAATCGTTCCTCCCCCCCTCCAATCGTGGATTTAACGTGGACTCATCCCCGTCCCTGTTTCCTGCAGTTTGTGGATTTCATGGGGAATTCTCCCTCTCCACCATGTGGATTGAAGGTGGAATCCTCCTGACCTGCTGTGGATTGTGGATTAACAGTGGAGTGTCCCCCTGCCACACGCCTGCTGAACTAAGGTGGATCCCACCTTCCAGTGAATGGACATGGATCTTTAAATTAAGCTGGATTTCCTTCTCCAGTGCAATGTGGTGATTTAAGGTGGAATGGATACGGGTGATTGATGTAAGGTGGATTTTTCCCCCATGTAATTGTGCGTTATTCATCCGTTCAGCATGGCTCCCCCCTATGATATGGGGCCTAGGTAATTTAATTTGTAAAAATCAATTCTAACTACAGTTCTAGGAGAATCTTGGCTTGAAGTGGGGGATTTTCTGGGCTTCAGTGGCTGAAGGTGGGATTCCTAGTGGGCAAATCCAGCCCAGGGGTTTCAGGTGGAAGATCAGCTGCCAGCTTTCACAGGGTATTTCCCCAGGCGCCCAACTCACAGGTGGAAGAGGACCCTTCCCCAGAGGGCCACATGCAATTGAAGGTGGAATTCCCAAGAAGGCTAAAACACAGATTTAAGGTAGCTAGAAGCTCTGGAAGAGAACAGAGCACTGGCCTACTAAACCCAGGGCTGTGAGTTCAACCCTTGAGGGGGCCATTTAGGATCTGGGGCAAAAAATCTGTCTGGGGGTTGGTCCTGCTTTGAGCAGGGGGTTGGACTAGATGACCTCCTGAGGTCCCTTCCAACGCTGGCTCCCCCCCAAGCCAGGGAGAGAACTCAGGAGTCCTGGCTCCCAACTCTAGTGACTGGACCCCCCCAGAGCAGCAGTGGCCCAAAGGTGCAGCAGACACGTGCAACCCCGACTGGAGGGTTTGGAATCTGCCCTTGATGCCAGAGCTCGTGCGTGTGGAGGGGCCGCTGCGCACGCCCAGCTGTGCGCTCCCAGGTCTCCCCTCCATGCCCTGACCCCGCCTGGCCCTGCTTAGCTTCGGGCCCGCCGGCAGAAAACAAGCCAGCTTTCCAGCCGGGCCACTAGATGGCGCTGGAGCTCCACGGTTCCCGCCGCCAGCGCCCGGCTGCCACGGGCCTTGTGACCCAACCCCTCCTGCTGCAAAGGGCGGGGCCAGCCCCTGAGCTCTACGGGGGCCAGCGGGGGAAAGGGAAAAGCGGAGACAGAATGTACCATCTGCGCCAGGAAAAGGGGGGGTGTCCCCCATGGCTGGATTCCTCACGGGCAGGGTGTAACCCCATGTGATCCGCCCCAGTGGGCGGGGCGTGACCTCAGTGGCCCACCCCCAATACGGGGTGTGACCCCATTGACCCTACCCCCCAAGTGGTTTAACTCCGGTGACCCTGCCCCAATGGGAGGAGCATGACTCCAGTGGCCCCGCCCCCAATTAGAAGGGGCGTTACCCCATTGGCCCCGCCCATATATAGTGATTAATCCCCAGTGGCCCCACCCACCACTGACCCTTTCCCCGACTCCTCAGTGGCCTGAGCTCCCCTGCAGCCCCCCCCCCATGGGGCTGCCTCCCACTCTCCTCCTCCTGCTCTGGCTCTGCCCTGCCCCCCAGGCCTTGGCCCCAGACCCAGGGCTGCTGGCCCAGGGCCGTGCCCGGCTGCGGGAGGCCCAGACGCTGGCCCAGCACCCGCAGCTGGGGGCCTGCTGGGCGGGGGCCCTGGGCAGGCTGGATGCAGGCTGCCAGCAGCTGGGCGAGGAGCAGCAGAGCCGCATGGCCCTGGCCTTCGCCCACTGCCACCTGCAGAGGTGACACCCGGACACCTGGGGGGTACCTGGGGCCTGGGATGCCTGGGTCCTATCCACTGGGGTGGGGGTGGGGCTGGGAGCTGGGGCACCTGGGTGCTATCCCCACTGGGGGGCTGGGTGCTATCCCCACTGGGGTAGGGGCTGGGAGCTGGGGCACCTGGGTGCTATCCCCACGGGGGTGGGGGCAGGGCTGGGAGCTGGGGCACCTGGGTGCTATCCCCATGGGGGTGGGGGCAGGGCTGGGAGCTAGGATGTCTGGGTGCTATCCCCGCTGGGGGGCTGGGAGCTGGGGCACCTGGGTGCTATCCCCGCTGGGGGGCTGGGTTCTATCCCCACTGGGGTAGGGGCTGGGAGCCAGGACACCTGGGTGCTATCCCCACTGGGGTGGGGGCTGGGAGCTGGGGCACCTGGGTGCTATCCCCACTGGGGTAGGGGCTGGGAGCCAGGACACCTGGGTGCTATTCCCACTGGGGTAGGGGCTGGGAGCTGGGGCACCTGGGTGCTATCCCCACTGGGGTGGGTGCAGGGCTGGGAGCCAGGATGCCTGGGTGCTATCCCCACTGGGGTAGGGGCTGGGAGCCGTGACACCTGGGTGCCAGCCCCAGGGATGGTGGCCAGGGGTTCCTGGCTAAGACCCCCACTGTCCCTTGGCCAGGTCGGGCCGGCCTTTCCCTCGCTGCGAGGCCGGCAGCTCCGTCCGGGCCTGCACCCAGCACATGGACCCTGTGGCCTTTGGTGTCTACACGGAGTTCTTCACCCACGCCCACAGCATCTGCTACCTCCTGCGCAGCGAGGCCTGGCAGCAGCGGGCCGAGAGCACCGTGCACAGGTGAGGGGGGTCCCCTCCAGGGGGCGCCAGCTGCCATCTGCAACTGTGGGTTGAGTCTCTAGCAGGACAGATGCTCCCCCTACCCCCGGGTCCCACCCAGACAGACCCCCGATGCTGGCAGAGATGTTGGGGGCTGAGTCCCTCGTTCCCAAAACAAAGAAGTATATTTGGTGGGAGGGGCTGTTGGGGGGGCAGATGGGGGAGGGGCTCCATGTGGGCGGGAGACCTGTGGGGCTGTGATGGGGTAGGTGGCTGCATGGAGTATGGATACAGAGCCTTTCCCTAAATCTTTTCAACCAGATTTGGATGGGAAGGGGTTGTGTGGGGGAGCATCCATGGAGCAGGGGCTTCACGTGTAGTGGGGCCTGGCCTGCATGTTTTTGGGGCTGGAGGGGGGCCGCTGTCCAGCCCAGGCCTGCGGACTGAGGAGTTAATGTGTCTAGGGTCTACACGAGGGCCCAGGCCCTGGCTCTGGGAGTCAAGTGATTGCACCAGAATCTCAGATCTTGGGCAGAAAACACCAGGTACATTTCTAGCCCTCATGGTCGGCCCTGCCAAGAGCCTAAGCCCATCACTCACCGAGGTGCGACTTGAGGCTGCCTGAGTCTGCAGAGAGCCTGAGCCCATTGCTCACAGACGGGGAGCTAATGGGCAGTGCTGCCTGTGTGGCTAAGTAACACACTGCCTGGGTTGGGGGCATGTGGCAGGATCAAGGCCCCACTATGGTGCTGACACCCCTGCCCCCAGGCTGGTAGCCAGTTCGGAGGGCGTAGCCGAGCGGCTGGAGGAGACCAACCAGCTGGCGGAGCAGGCAGCGCGGGTGCAGGAGGCCACCCTGCGATCCCAGGAAGAGATCCTCCACCATGGGGAGCTGCTGAGACAGACACTGCAGGACTCCTCCAGGGGTAATCCCAGCCCCTGGGAGCCAGGCCCAGGATGCCTGGGTTCTCTCCTTGGCTCTGGGAGGGGAGGGGTCTGGTGGGTTAGAGCAGGGGGGGCTGGGAGCCAGGACTCCTGGGTTCTCTCCCCAGATCGGGGAGGGAAGGGGACGGGTCAGGTGGGTTAGAGCAGGGGGGGCTGGGAGCCAGGACTCCTGGGTTCTCTGCTGGCTCGGGGAGGGGAGGGGTCAGGTGTGTTAGAGCAGGGGAGGCTGGGAGCCAGGACTCCTGGGTTTTCTCCCCAGATCTGGGAGGGGAGGGGTCAGGTGGGTTAGAGCAGGGGGAGCAGGGAGCCAGGACTCCTGGGTTCTCTGCTGACTCTGGGAGGAGTGTGGGGGTTGGTCTGTTAGAGCTGGGGGTGCTGCGGGCCAGGACTCCTGGGTTATCTCCCCAGATCTGGGAGGGGAGGGGTCAGGTGGGTTAGAGCAGGGGGAGCAGGGAGCCAGGACTCCTGGGTTCTCTGCTGGCTCTGGGAAGCACCACTGCTGACAGCCCCTGGCTCCCTGCAGGCGTCCAGGAGGCTTTTCAGGACATGCAGGAGGCGGCCGGCCGGCAACGCCTGGCCTTTGCCGAGATCATGAACCGCCTCAGCTTCCTGCACTGCTTCCTGGTGGGGGAGTCCCAAGCCCTGGGCTCCTTCCTCTACCACCTGCTGACCGGCAGCACCGCCCTCCTGCTCACCTGCAGCCAGCGCACCGCCGGGGCCAGGTAGGGGCAGGAAATGGGACATGGGGCCTATCCCCTCCAGGGGGTGTCAGCTCCCATCTGGCCCAGGGCAGGGACTGGCTCGGGGGGCAGGGAATGGGGCAGGAGCCTGTCCCCTCTGGGGGGCGCTGGCTCCCATCCAGCCCCAGGACTGGGACCAGTTGGCTCGGGGGGGGCGGGGAATGGGGCAGGGGCCTGTTCCCTCTTGTGATCCCCTTTCTCTTCTGCCCGAGGTTGATCCTGCTGGGCCTGGTTGGGGGCAACGTCTACCTGGAGCGTGTGGTCAGTGGACTCGTCTTGGAGAACACTGAGGCCGGCTCCGACCCAACGGTACCGGCCAGCACCCCCCCCCAACACTCCCTGCTGGGGTGACCCCTCCTTCAGAACTCGCCCCCGCCCCGGGGCTCAGCAGTCACTGGGTCTCCAGACAGGCTGGGGAGATTGGATTCCTGCTCCTTGGGGATCTGCCATCCCAGCTCTGGTGGTGGGACATGGGCAGGGCTGGAAGCCAGGACACCTGGGTTCTCTCCCCGGATCTGGCAGGGGCTTAGGGTCAGGCGGGGTGGATTGCAGGGGGAGCTAGGACACCTGGGTTCTCTCCCCGGATCTGGCAGGGGCTTAGGGTCAGGCGGGGTGGATTGCAGGGGGAGCTAGGACACCTGGGTTCTCTCCCCGGATCTGGCAGGGGAGTGGGGGTCAGGCGGGGTGGATTGCAGGGGGAGCTAGGACACCTGGGTTCTCTCCCCGGATCTGGCAGGGGCTTAGGGTCAGGCGGGGTGGATTGCAGGGGGAGCTAGGACACCTGGGTTCTCTCCCCGGATCTGGCAGGGGCTTAGGGTCAGGCGGGGTGGATTGCAGGGGGAGCTAGGACACCTGGGTTCTCTCCCCGGATCTGGCAGGGGAGTGGGGGTCAGGCGGGGTGGATTGGGTGGGGGGTAGGGGAGCAGGACGCCTGGGTTCCCTCCCTGGATCTGGCAGGGGAGTAGGCTCTGGCGGATTAGAGTGGGGAAGCCCTGGCAGTGGTGCTGGGAACCCGGATGCCGGGGTTCTCTGGGCAGACAGCGGGGGTCCTCACTCTGACAGGTTCCCCCTCTCCCAGGAGGCCCTTGCCAGCTGGGTGGGGCTATGCCGCAGGCTGTGTGCCGGCGCTGGGCTGGCCGTCCTGGCCTACTGCGTCCTCACCTACCGTGACATGGCCCAGCAGAGCCGGGAAGTGCTGCAGGGGCTGCAGGAGACCCAGGCCCAGATGCAGCACATCCTGCAGGAGACAGGTATGTGGGTGGGGCTAGGGAAGGGGCAGAGAAGGGGGGGAGTCCATGTGTGAATGCAAGGGGCAGAGGGCATGATGATGTGGGCGGGGCTAAGGCTCAGTGGGCGGGGCTAGGGAAGAGGGCGGGACATGGCTGTATGGGTGGGGCTAGGGAGGGGTGTGGCCTGGGCTAACCACTCCCCCACCTCCTGCAGAGCGCCTGCTGGCCCAGCGGGGTCCAGACCCCAGCCAGGGCAGTGCCAGCTTTGCCGACTCAGGCTTCCCGGAGCCCCTCTCCCAGCTGGAACAAGGAGCTCTCTGGGGTGAGCGACCCATGGCACTGGGGGGGCTCTGTGGGTGGGGCTGGGAGCCACAACTCCTGGGCGCTCTTTCTGGCTCTGGGAGGGGAGTGGGGGCTGGGAGCCAGGACTCCTGGGTTCTCTCCCCGGCTCTGGGAGGGGAGTGGGGGCTGGTGGGTTAGAGAAGGGGGGCTGGGAGCCAGGACTCCTGGGTTCTCTTCCCGGCTCTGGGAGGGGAGTGGGGGCTGGGAGCCAGGACTCCTGGGCGAGTCAGGGCTGGTGGGTTAGAGCAGGGGGGCTGGGAGCCAGGACTCCTGGGTTCTCTCCCTGGCTCTGGGAGGGGAGTGGGGGCTGGTGGTTAGAGCAGGGGGGCTGGCAGCCAGGACTCCTGGGTTCTCTACCCGGCTCTGGGAAGGGAGTGGCAAGTGGGTCTGTGTGGTGCCTTGCGCCCTGGGGTCCCCCTAACCCAAACCTGTCTGTTGTGGGGCCAGTGGACGAGCTCAGCACCAGCAGCCCCAGGAGCCGGAGCCGCTCCCCAGCCCGCCAGCGCGCCCGGCCGCAGAGACGCCCCAGCCGACGGGACTCAGAGACACACAGTGTTCCTGTGCCGCTGGACGGGGTGAGTGTGAGTCAGCAGGGTGCTACTTACACCCCTATTTGCCCCCCGTCCCCCGCAGGGTCTGTACCCCAGCTTCACAGACACCCCCTTGAGTCCTGGCTCCCCTGCTCTAACCACCAGCCCCCACTCCCCTCCCAGAGCTGGGGAGAGAACCCAGGAGTCCTGTCCCCCTGCTTTGACTAGCCTGAACCTCTTTCCCCCCAGCTGTGCTGCTATGATCTCCGGCGCCGGCCGTCCCTGCGAGACCTCCCCCAAACACCAGCCGCAGTGAAGGGGCCCCTGAGCCGCACCCGAAGGGGAAGAGCTCAGTCGCTGGCGGCAGGTGCCATCCTGCTGAGCCCCACCTGGGATCGGATTCCTACTGCGTGAATGTCACCCCGAGCCAGGACGCCTGGGTTCTCTGCCTGACTCTGGGAGCGGAATGGGGGCTAGTGGTCAGAGCAGGGGGCTGGGAGCCAGGACTCCTGGGTTCTCTCCCCCAGCCTGCATGGGTCCGAGTGAGACACAGGGCAAGGGGAGGCTGTGTGTGATGTTTTATTGGAGATGGGCCACGCCATGGCTTTTAGCTGGTAATAAAAGGAGCCTGACTTTTCCGTAGCAGCAGTTCTGGTCACGTCTCCATGGGCCGGCCCCCACCGGCCAGCAGAGGGGATCGAGCCAGAAGGAGCTGGATTGCACAGCTCATGGGGGGGCCGTTGTGCCTAGTCGCCAGCCGTGCCGAAGTTCATGGCGGCCGTCAGCGTGGCGGAGAGTTTGCTGGCGATTTTCTCTGTGGGAAGAAAGAAACCAACTGCAGTGAGAATCCCACCCCCCTTGGTGAGACCCACATGTCCCGGCCAGCAGAGCGCGATCACAAGGAGGGAGCAGGACGCTGCCCTGCCATGAAACCTACCTCCACACAGCCTGCCAGGGTGGGAGGGGAAACTGAGTCACAGACAGTAGAGCTGGGGATGGAACCCAGGTGTCCTGATTGACAGTTCACTAGCCCTAGCTAAGGGACAACATAGCTCAGTTCACAGGACTCCTGGGTTCTCCCCTCGGCTCTGGGAGGGGAGTGGGGGCTGGGTGCCAGGACTCCTGAGTTCTCTTCCCTGCTCTGCCTTGGACCTTGGCCAAGTCCCCTCTCTGTGCCTCAGTTTCTCCTCTACCATTAATTTCTAGGCTGAGCTCTTTGGGCAGGACCATATCTTATCACTTGGTCCACACGGCTGCTTTCCGCAGATGCCACCACGACGAATCCCTAAGCACCGCTCTGCCAACCTGCTCTTTTCTGCTGCTGCTTCCGCCGCCTGCTAGCTGCCCGCAGCCCCTGCCCTTGGTGCAGGGGGTCTAGGGCTGAGATCTCCTCCAGGCTGGGGGCTCTGGGAACAGGTTTCTCCACGGCAGCAGCTGCTTTGTTCTTAGCCTTCAGTTCCACCGTCACGCTGTCGAGCTGTAGGGAGAGAGGAGAATAAGGCATGAGAGGATGGGCTGCCACGGGCACAGGCCTGGAACTGGGCCGCTGCCTCCAAAATCTCAGCTTTCAGATCAAAAGAAAATGACGTTTCTAGCTCAAGTGGCTGGGGAGAAAATGGCTGGAATGGGATCACTGCTTGCCTGAGTCTGCAGAGAGCCTGAGCTCCACCCTCAGAAAGGGTGGGGCTTATTATGCAAAGCAGCTATGAGGAGGCAGGACTTTGAAGCTTCAGCCTCAGAAGGATAATTTTGGGATGCCTCTGTGGGAGGAGCTTGTTGTGTAGGGGGTGGGACTTAAGGGCCATGCTTCTCCCCCCTCCTCCATACCTCCAGATCTCTGTCTTCGTCCATGGCTGTTTCTTCCTCTCCTGCTGTCTCCTCTTCTTCCATCTCTGCCTCTGCCCCTGCCCCGCTGGTGAGGCCGGCGGGGGCAAGGCCGATGCCCACAGGAACAGACGTGAGGTCTGGGCGGGGAGCGGATACAGAGAGGGCACCGTAAGTGGATGCTCTGATCCCATCCACCCTCAAGGGGGAGAAAGTGGTACTCCCCCACAAAGGCCACATAGCACGGCTGGGAGCCAGGACTCCTGGGTTCTTTCTCTGGCTGGGGGAGGAGAAGGGGAGGTTGGTGGGTTAGAGCAGGGGGTGGGGCTGGGAACCAGGACTCCTGGGTTCTCTCCTGGCTCTGGGAGGGGGGCGTAGCGGGTTACCAGCCAAAGCCTCCTGGTTGCCTTGCTCCAGTGCCTCGAAGTCGAAGGCCTTGCCCATCTCCGTGACAATCTCAGCGCTGATATGGGTGGGCAGCATGTGGGTCTCGGGGGGGTGTGTGAAATAGCTGATCTTCCCGCTGGGGGGAGAAAAAACTAGGGCACTTAAAGGGTCCAATTCCTCACCCCATCAGCCTGCCCTAGTGCCAGATTAGGGCTGGTGCCCCCCCCATGAAACCTGCCCCCTTTCTGTGGCACTCCCCCTCCACCTCCAACAAACCCCCCCCCTTTCTGCCCCATCCCCACCCACCTCATCCAGTCGCTCAGCACAGCTTTGGCCGCCTTCTCGTGATCGGGCACGCCTCCTTTCCTCAGTTTCCCCTTTCTCCGGGCGAGGTGTGCTAGGAACTCCATGACATCCTGGTAAGCCGGCACACCGTAATACTGCATGATCTGGGGTGGGGAGCAGCCAGACACGCCCATCAAACCGCTCCCTGTTCCCCTCAACCTTCCCTCTCCTCTTCCCCATCCAACCACAGTCGCATCTCCCCCTCTGCCTTCCCAGGGGCCACCCCCACGCTGCGGCTCCCACCCGGCCATTGCTGGAGCCTTCTGCAGTCACAGACCTGACGGCTGCTGCTCAACTGGAGCTGGCTCAGAGAAGAGCCCTGAGGAAAACTCGAGGGTTAGAAAACCGGCCCAGGAGTGAGATGCACAAGGGGCTCGGGCTATTTTGCGTCAGACAGACGGTTGAGGGGGGACTTGACCCTGGTCTGTAGGAACCCACGTGGGGCACAAGAGCTAAGAACGAGCTGGTCAATCTGGCCTAACACGATCCACAGGCGGGAAAGTGAAACTGGACGAATTCAGTCCGGAAACGAGGGGCCAAATCTCAACAGGAACCACTTCCAAGCAGGGTGGTGGGTTCTCAGTCACGCTGAGGGGTTCTCCGAGGAGCTCTGCTCCAGGAATTACTCTGGGGAGGTTTTCTGGGCTGTGTTAGGTGGGGTGGGGGTCAGTGATGTCTATGAACCTGACAGTCTCACGCTGAGCCCTCCCTCCGGAGACTCTTCATCGTTTCATTTTGCTGGCTAGCGTTGAAGGGCTGCAGCGTGAACATGATCATTTCTAAAAGGGAAACCTCAGTAACTGGGTTTGGCAGACTGCATGAAACACAGATGAGCCCGGGAAACATTCTGATCTCGTCTAATCGACCTCCTTAGTCAGAAAATGGCAGCAGGCTGCCCAGTCCAAATCTCTTCCGGGGACAGGAAGGTCCACCCACTGGGAAGTTGGTGCTAGTGTCTTTCCTGGGACAAGGCAGAGGGGCTGGGGTTTGAGTCTCAAGCATCTGGGTTGAGAACGGGCTGGAATCTACACCCAAGAAGGGAAGAGCTGGAGCAGGCGATGGAGGAGCCGAGGACCGAGGGAAGAGCTTGCACTGACCAAGGGAAGACCCAGTGGCCAATGGAAGAGCCAACAACCTGGCCATTAACACTCAACTGACCACGTGAGGAGGGAACAGACCCACAAGGACAAGGGGGAGACAGAGGCAGCGACCTCAACTCTCCCCATATGGCCTCTGACACCGACTTGCGGCCTCTCCACCTGCTCCAGGGGAAGAATCAATTCTCCTTGGTCTTCAAAGACCAGGGCTGCTTCTCCTCATTGCTCCAGAAGGAGCTGGCAGGCGGGGATGATGGAGGGGCTGGGAGACCCATATTTGCTGTGGCAGCCCTGGACGGCCCCCCCCTGCTCCCAGGACCCTCAAGGCTGGAGCAACTTGGGGCCCGGGGCCAGTGAGTTCAGATCTGAGGCGTCTCAGGGCCCGTCTCCTGGTTGACGGGATTGGCCCCACTGGCCGTGGCGTCGCCCCCCTGAGCGCTCCCCCAGCTGCTGCCCCCCTCCCCTACCTGCTCCTGGGAGCATCGTCTCAGGATGGCGTCCACGGGCGTCACCGGCTCGGCCACCTGCTCCACTTTGAGGCAGCTGCGCAGCACCAGGGCGGCGTCCGAGGCCGCGGCTGCCAGGACCAGGCCGGGGCAGTCCAGGAGCTTGACGTGCCGGTCCAGCTGCACCTCTTGCAGGCACCTGCGGGGCAGAAAGGGGCATCAGCCGAGGAGCAGGGCAGCCCGCGGGGGCCCAGACCCCCCCCGCTGTGGGGCAGGAGGGCTTACTTGGTGACGCCGGGCGTAGCCCCCACGCTACAGGCCCGGCTCCGCTTCAGGCTGTTAATCAGGCTGCTTTTGCCAACGTTGGGGAAGCCTGGAACAAGAGCACGGGGGACGCGAGTCAGAGAGAGAACCCAGGCGTCCGGGCTCCCAGCCCACTCCCCATTCGAACCACTGGGCCCTCCACCCCTCCCAGAGCCGGGCAGAGAACCCAGGCGTCCGGGCTCCCAGCCCACTCCCCATTCGAACCACTGGGCCCTCCACCCCTCCCAGAGCTGGGCAGAGAACCCAGGCGTCCGGGCTCCTAACCCACTCCCCATTCGAACCACTGGGCCCTCCACCCCTCCCAGAGCCAGGCAGAGAACCCAGGCGTCGGGGCTCCCAGTCTGCCCCCCCATTCGAACCACTGGGCTCTCCACCCCTCCCAGAGCTGGGCAGAGAACCCAGGCGTCCGGGCTCCTAACCCACTCCCCATTCGAACCACTGGGCCCTCCACCCCTCCCAGAGCCAGGCAGAGAACCCAGGCGTCCGGGCTCCCAGCCTGCCCCCCCATTCGAACCACTGGGCTCTCCACCCCTCCCAGAGCCGGGCAGAGAACCCAGGCGTCCGGGCTCCCAGCCCATTCCCCATTCTAACCACTGGACCCTCCACCCCTCCCAGAGGTGGGTAGAGAACCCAGGCGTCCAGGCTCCCAGCCTGCCCCCCATTCGAACCACTAGATCCTCCACCTCTCCCAGAGTTGGGCAGAGAACCCAGGTGTCCGGGCTCCCAGCCTGCCCCCATCTCTAACTCCTAGACCCTCCTCCCCTCCCAGATCTGGGCAGAGAACCCAGGCGTCCAGGCCCCCCTCTCTCACCCACGACCCCCACGCTGATGGCCATCTTGAGGTCCTGGCTGCGGCTGTAGTTGGCCAGCACTTTCAGCAGGCAGTCGGCCCCCACGCAGGCCCCGCTGGCCAGCAGCTCGCAGGAGGCCCTGGCCACGGGCACCTTGCTCTGTTGCTGTGGCGGGAGAGCAGTGGGCAGATCAGGACAGGGCTCATACAGCACTACTGCCCGATCCCCCGGCCCTGCTCCCCTCCCAGAGCCGCAGCCCCTTACCCTCTAACCACTACATCCCCTCCCCTCCCACAGCCAGGGAGAGAACCCAGGAGTCCTGGCTCCCAGCCCCCAAGCCCCTAGACCCCACTCCCCTCCCAGAGCCGGGGAGAGAACCCAGGAGTCCTGGCTCCCAGCCCCTAGACCCCACTCCCCTCCCAGAGCCGGGGAGAGAACCCAGGAGTCCTGGCTCCCAACCCCTAGACCCCACTCCCCTCCCAGAGCCGGGGAGAGAACCCAGGAGTCCTGGCTCCCAACCCCTAGACCCCACTCCCCTCCCAGAGCCGGGGAGAGAACCCAGGAGTCCTGGCTCCCAGCCCCTAGACCCCACTCCCCTCCCAGAGCCGGGGAGAGAACCCAGGAGTCCTGGCTCCCAACCCCTAGACCCCACTCCCCTCCCAGAGCCGGGGAGAGAACCCAGGAGTCCTGGCTCCCAGCGCCTGTGCTCTAACCACTAGGCCCCCTTCCCCTCCCAGAAACCAAGTTTGGGGAACGGTCCCAGGCCCCATTTCCCCCTCACCAGGTGCTGGCTTTGCTGCTGGGTGGAGGCTTTGAAGGCCACAGTGGGGAGTTCGTTCCTCAGGTACTTCAGCCACCCGGCCACCACCTCCTTGGGGACCAGGTCTGGGGTGTGTGGGAGGAGCACAAAGGGTTAACTCGGCTTTTCCTGCTTCCCTCCTCAAGCCCAGCTCACACCCCCAGTGAGGGAAACTGAGGCACCAGAGCACTTGCCCAAGAGAAGGCCAAGCCGGGAGAGAACCCAGGAGTCCTGGCTCTCACCACTAGCCCCTATTCCCCTCCCACAGCTAAAGATAGAACCCAGGAGGCCTGGGGCCCAGCCCTCCCCTGCTCTAACCACCGGACCCCACCCCAGAGCCGGGGGGAGAGCCCAGGCATCCAGCTTCCCCTGCCACACACCCACCGATTTTATTTAACACCAACACCAGTTTCTTATTGCCCCCAGCCTGCAGCACGGCCTCTTCCACCTGGGGGCAGCGACAGCCCTGGGGGTCTCGGGCATCCAGCACCTCAAGGACCACGTCAGCCGCCTGGATCACCTGCAGGGAGCAGGGGAGGGGGTGAGTGGGGTGTCCCCTCCGCGGCCCGGCCCCACTGCGGTCTCTCCTCCATGTGGCTCATACCGACCTTCCTGAACTCCCGGTAGTACGCCCTGCGGGACGCCTCCTTCTCCAGCCGCGGGTGCCCCTGCAGCTGCTGCAGCCCGGCCTCCTGCGGAGAGAGGGGATGAAACAGTGGGGGTGGGGAGAACCCAGGAGTCCTGGGTCCCAGCCCCCCTGCTCTAACCACCAGACCCCGCTCCCCTCCCAGAGCCAGCAGAGAACCCAGGAGTCCTGGCTCCCAGCCCCCTGCTCTCACCACCAGACCCCGCTCCCCTCCCAGAGCCAGGAGAGAACCCAGGAGTCCTGGCTCCCAGCCCCCTGCTCTCACCACCAGCCCCCACTCCCCTCCCAGAGCCAGGAGAGAACCCAGGAGTCCTGGCTCCCAGCCCCCCTGCTCTAACCACCAGACCCTGCTCCCCTCCCAGAGCCAGGAGAGAACCCAGGAGTCCGGCAGGGGGAGGGAGCAGTGGGAGGCCGGGCTGGGGGCTGATGGGCCCTGTTACCTTCTGCTCGAAATCCCGCTGCTTGCGGAGGGCGTCCTGCTGCAGGGACTCCAGGCTGCGGCGCTGGCTGGTCTCCTTGAGCCGGGCCTCCTCCTGCCGCGCCCTCAGTTCCGCCACCTGGGGACACAGCCAAACTTCAGCCCCCCAGTGCTGGGAGAGAACCCAGGCATCCGGGCTCCCAACCCTCCCACCTGCTCCACCCAATAGACCCCACCCCCCTCCCAGAGATGGGGAGAGAACCCAGGAGTCCAGGCTCCCGCCCCCCACTCTAACTCAGTAGGCCCCACCCCCCTCCCAGAGATGGGGAGAGAACCCAGGCATCCGAGCTCCCAACCCTCCCACCTGCTCCACCCAATAGACCCCACCCTCCTCCCAGAGCCGGGGAGAGAACCCAGGAGTCCGGGCTCCCGCCCCCCACCCTAACCCTGTAGGCCCCACCCCCCTCCCAGAGATGGGGAGAGAACCCAGGCATCCGGGCTCCTCCCCATCCCCCACTCCTACCCTTTTCTGCTTTAATTCAGCTTCCTTCTTTGCATATTCCTTGAAACCCAACAGCTGAGGCACTCCTGGGTCCTTTTTCCCATGAGCCTTTGCTTCCTTCCTCTAGGTAAAAGGAAGATCTTGTTACTAATCACACAACAAGCAGCAATTTGCCCCCCATGTCCTCTCCACAGGGAGAGAACCCAGGAGTCCTGGCTCCCAGCCCCCCTGCTCAACCACCAGCCCCCACTCCCCTCCCAGAGCCGGGGAGAGAACCCAGGAGTCCTGGCTCCCAGCCCCCCTGCTCAACCACCAGCCCCCACTCCCCTCCCAGAGCCAGGGAGAGAACCCAGGAGTCCTGGCTCCCAGCCCCCCTGCTCAACCACCAGCCCCACTCCCCTCCCAGAGCCAGGAGAGAACCCAGGAGTCCTGGCTCCCAGCCCCCCTGCTCAACCACCAGCCCCACTCCCCTCCCAGAGCCAGGAGAGAACCCAGGAGTCCTGGCTCCCAGCCCCCCCTGCTCTAACTCACCAGCCCCCACTCCCCTCCCAGACTTGGGGAGATGCAGGCATCCTGGGGCTCACCTTGCGTGGGTGTTTCTTCACAGCTGTTGTGCGTTCTGTGGAGAAGGGGACAGAGTTAAGGGGATATTACAATTTGGGGGGCTGGAGGCTGCTCCAGGTCGGAAGTGGGGCTAGTCGCCCGTGTTGGGACTTACTGGGCCGGGTCATGGTTTGACAGCGGGTTGCAGGGTCGTCTCCACTGAGCAGCACCTGGGAAGAAATTATTGTTTAGACGGGGCTGGAGAGCAGCTCTGGGAGGGGATTGGGGGCTGGTGGTTAGAGCAGGAGGGGCTGGGAGCCAGGACTCCTGGGTTCTCCCCCGGCTCTGGGAGGGGAGTGGGGGCTGGTGGTTAGAGCAGGGGGGCTGGGAGCCAGGACTCCTGGGTTCTCTCCCGGCTCTGGGAGGGGAGTGGGGGCTGGTGGTTAGAGCAGGGGGGCTGGGAGCCAGGACTCCTGGGTTCTCTCCCGGCTCTGGGAGGGGAGTGGGGGCTGGTGGTTGGAGGGGGAGGGGCTGGGAGCCAGGACTCCTGGGTTCTCTCCCGGCTCTGGGAGGGGAGTGGGGGCTGGTGGTTAGAGCAGGGGGGGGCTGGGAGCCAGGACTCCTGGGTTCTCCCCCCAGCTCTGGGAGGGCAGTGGGGGCTGGTGGTTAGAGCAGAGGGGCTGGGAGCCAGGACTCCTGGGTTCTCTCCCGGCTCTGGGAGGGGAGTGGGGGCTGGTGGTTGGAGGGGGAGGGGCTGGGAGCCAGGACTCCTGGGTTCTCTCCTAGCTCTGTGACCTCAGGATCAACCACACAACGATCTCTATAGGGTGCGGCATTGAGAAGAGAAGGGGGGGGGGGATTTAATGAAATCCCAGACACAGGGGCAGATCCTGCCCCTCCCCCTCTCTGCATGCCTCCAGCCCCCTCTGCACCCCCAGAGATCCCCCATTTCCTTCCCCACCCCCCGATCCAGCCCTCTCTACACCCCCGAGATCCCCCCTCCCGCTCTGCACCCCCTTCCCGAGATCCTGCCCCTCTCTGCATGCCCCCCACCCCCCCGAGATCCTGCCCCCCCTCGCCTCCTTTCCCAGCTGTCGCAGTTTCACTTCCAGGGCAGCAGCTGGAACCCACGTGGCGCGTTCACGACCCAGGGACGCTTCCCGGCTCCCGCCTCGAGCGCGCGCGCGGTGGGCGGGGCCTCGTGCACGCGCCCCCCACCCCCACCTCCGCCCCGTTGTTGCTGCGCTTTGCACAACGTGGCCGCGATTTCCGGCCGCGGAGGCGGGAGGCGCCCGGCGGTTCGAAGCGGGGGGGCCCGGGGGGGTTGTGACAATTGCACGGGATGAAATGGTGCAAATCTGGACCTGGGCTTGCAGCCGGCGCATGGCCTGAAGCCCCCCGGGGGGTACGTGTGACCCCCCCCGGGGGATCCCTACAACCCCACGGGGGGATCCATGCAACCCCGCAGTGGGGGCAGTGCAACCCTGCGGCAGGATCTGTGCAACCCCACAGGGGGATCCCTGCAACCCCACAGGGGGATCCATGCGACTCATGCAACCCCACAGCGGAATCCATGCAACCCCGCAACAGGATCTCTGCAACCCCTGCAACCCTGCAGTGGGGTCAGTACAACCCCACGGTGGGGCCCCTGCAACCCTGCAGCGGGATCTCTGCAACCCCTGCAACCCTGCAGCGGGATCCATGCAACCCCATGCACACCCTTGGTGGGATATGTGCAACACCTGCTAACCCACAGTGGTCTCCGTGCAACCCTGCAGAGGGAGCCCTGCAACCCCATGGGGGGATCTGTGCATCCCCTGCAACCCCGCAGCAGGGGCCATGCAACCCCTGCAAACCTGTGGCGCGGGCCGTTCGCCTCCTGCAAACCTGCAGCAGGGGGTGCAACCTCTGCAAACCCACATGCCTCCAAGGCCATCGGGGTCCCTCTCTGGGCCTTGCAGAGGCCCCATTGCCTGCAAACCTGCGTGTGTGCAGGGCCAGGTGCAGCAGGCAGGGTGACGAGCACCAAGAGGTGGTGGAGAGCTGGGTACCTGCATTGGTTGCACACGTGCCCTGGGTTCCCAGACTTTGCTCGGAGGAAATAAATCTCCAGTGTTGCAAATCAGCCGGAGGCCCTGTGGGGCCGTTCCTCCCAGAAATAAAGATCCCAGCTTGCAAAATGTGCAAGATGCAACTCTCTAGACCCCATAGCCAGGGAGAGAACCCAGGAGTCCTGGCTCCCAGCCCTCGCTGCTCTAACCCACCGACCCCCACTCCCCTCCCAGAGCCAGGGAGAGAACCCAGGAGTCCTGGCTCCCAGCCCCCGCTGCTCTAACCCACCGGCCCCCACTCCCCTCCCAGAGCCAGGGAGAGAACCCAGGAGTCCTGGCTCCCATCCCCCCAGCAGGCTTTTGAGTTGGCCCCTTGCAGCATTCTGTGTGGCTGTTCCCAGCCGCTGCGCCCCAGAGGTAGCCGGGGGAGCTGTCCTGCCACAGCCACCCGTGGATAAACAGCAGATCCTTGGCAGGCGGAAGGGGGGATCCCGCTGCCGGACTGTACTTGTCTCAGGAGCTGCGATCCCTCAGCCCCAGGGAACAGCTCCTGGCCCTGGGCATCAGGCAAATGCACTGAAGGGCTGTTTGTACACGGGGGGGTTGGCCCACTTTGTATAGACGCTGTTATCTAGTGGGTTAGAGCGGGGAGCCAGGACTCCTGGGTTCTCTCCCGGCTCTGGGAGGGGAGTGGGGGCTGGTGGGTCAGGGGTGGGGGGCTGGGAGCCAGGACTCCTGGGTTCTCTTCTGGCTCTGGGAGGGGAGTGTGGGTCGGGGGTCGGGGGCTGGGAGCCAGGACGCCTGGGTTCTCTCCCAGCTCTGGGAGGGGAGTGGGGGCTGGGAGCCAGGATGCCTGGGTTCTCTCCCCAGAGCCGGGGAGGCCAGTAGCATGGGGGGGGGATAGTGGTTAAGCACATCCAGGAGTTCAGGAAATAGCCGGGATTCCAGGGCCCAGCTGGCATTTCATTCAAAGGCCCAGATCCAGGCAGCTCCCGCTTCCCTTTAACTGCAAGAGAAAGGGCTCCCTTGTCAGCACCAGCCCCTCTGCTGAGCCACTGGGCACCCGGGTTCTCTCCCGGCTCTGGGAGGGGAGTGGGGGCTAGTGGGTTACAGCACGCTGGGGGCCAGGACTCCTGGGTTCTCTCCCCAGCTCCCACTCACTCCAGTCCCCTCCCCTCCCTGTAACCGGCCAGGCGGGGGAGCCAGCCATGCTCCGGCAGCTGGCGATTTGGGATGCGAAGGCCGAACCAGCCGGCTGGGAAGCCTTCGATGGGGCCCACCAGGCCCGAGCGGCGGCGAAGACAAGTCTAGCGTGTCTGTAATCAAGGGGCGTTCCTCGCCGTGTGTGGTTCCTTTCCAGCGCCTGGCTCTGCGCCTTTAAATCCTCCCCCCATTGTTCCCATCTCTTGTGGTTTGAAGCATTTTATCCCAGAGCAGGAGGGATTTTTTCCCCCTACCATGTGCAGGCAGGGAAAGAAACCGGGGGCTGGATTTAGCAGCAGATTTCAGAGATTTCCCCCCCTCTCCTCAAGAGAAAACTTCCGGGCCTGCCAGAGGTGGATTTCCCTGCTTGGACTCACCAGCCAGTTGGATTTCGAAGAAACGGAGTGAACGTCCAGCTTGGCTTTTGTTAGGCAATAGCCCTTACAGCTGAGGCCGAAGTGGGAAACCAGCCACCACCTAGTTTGAAACCAACAAATCGGAGTTTACACCTGGTTTGGAACTTAGGAATCGGAGCTTCCAACTGGTTTGAAACGGAGAGATCCTGGTTGACAATTGGTCTGACGCTTCCAAAGCAAGAGATCAGAGTCTACGAGTGAAGTGAAACCGAGACAGCAGCCGTTACGGCTGGTTTGTGACTTGGGAGCTTACAACCAGGCTGCAGCTAAGAAGGCAAGAAATCAGGACTGGTCTGAAACGGACGATGACAGCAATCGGTGCTCACGGCTGCTGGGGAGCCGAACATGGGAGTTTACACCGGATTTGAAAGGCACGAAAGAAGACTTCGGAGTTGCTGACCAGTCTGGATCTTCCTCCCAAGCAGCAGAAAATAGATCGGAGCCTGATCCAAGAAGCGGTGACGCCCGGCTCCCAGTGAGCGAGCTCTCCCTGGAGGAGATGGGTGGTGACAACTGATGGGAACCCTGCGAGGAGCAGAGCAGAGGGGAGACTTTCCGAGGCAGCAGTCGGCTGGCCCAGGCGCCGTGGCCGGGGCAGGGAGAGACCCGCGAGTGGAGTCGAGGGATTGACTGAAGACGAGGACGAGGACATCGCGTCTGGCTGGGAACGGTTGCCAGCGCGGCCCACACGAAATCAGCGCTTGGCAACCGACTGAACCCTCCCGGGAGCGAGGAGGTCGGGGTTTGGCAAAGCCCGAGCTGGGGGAGCAGCTGCCTGTTGCCGTGGCTGCAGCGCAGCCCCCCCAGCCCGGAGGAACCCCTGGATTTCGTTTTGGACGAGGGCTGCCCGAGGCCTTGCTGCGTGGCTCAGCCTGCGTGGATGGAAATCCCACGTGGGCTGGGTGTTTTCCCACTGTCCTCGCTCTGGTTTCGTGGGCAGAGAAGGGGGTAGCGGATTTTGCAGCAAGCCAGCGGTGCGTGGGGTCCAGTGAGCCGGCTCCCAGACCCCAGCCTTGGAGAAAACGGCCCCCGACCTGTCCCATGCCTCCAGCCCCACGCTGACGGGGGAGCAGGCGTCTGCGCCCCCCTGGCGAAGGAGACCCACCCTCCGCTCTCTTGCCAGCCTCCCGGTTGGGATCGGACACCCCTGGCTCAGGATGTGGCCCGAGATCCCCGGGGCTTGGGGGGAGCTGGGGCCGGCTCTTGGGGAGCACTGAGTCCCGGAGAGAGGGGAGGGAGGGCTGCAGACATGCAGAGGACCAGTATGATCGGGATCCCAAGCCTGGAGCAAGCCGGATCCTTCTCCCAGCAGTTCAAGGCCACGCGGTTCTCCTATCACCTGGAGAGCGGGGCCGGCGGGCACCGAGCTGGTAAGGGGGGGGGGCCTAAAATCTGGGGGGAGGAGCATCTTCTGCATTCAGGGGGAACTTGTGTAGGGGAGATTGTCAAGTAGGGGAGGGGATTGGAAGTCCAGACTCCTGGGTTCTCTCCTGGTTCCGGGAGGGGAGTCGGGGCTGGTGGGTTAGAGTGGGGGGCTGGGAGCCAGGACTCCTGGGTTCTCTCCTGGCTCTGGGAGGGGAGTGGGGGCTGGTGGTTAGAGCGGGGGGCTGGGAGCCAGGACTCCTGGGTTCTCTCCTGGTTCCGGGAGGGGAGTGGGGGCTGGTGGTTAGAGCAGGGCTGGGAGCCAGGACTCCTGGGTTCTCTCCCGGCTCTGGGAGGGGAGTGGGGTCTAGTGGTTAGAGTGGGGGTGTCCGGGACTGACAATTTGGGTGCCTTCTGCTGCAGTTTTTGGTGACAGGTAATGTTCAGCCCCCAGGTTTTCGATATTTGTCTCTTCCCTTGGACTCTGCCCTGCCCCCACCCAGTCGGTCCTGCCTCTGGGCACAGGGCATTACAGCGGCTTCTTGCCCTGGATGGCTGGCGGTGGAAGGGTCCCAGGGTGTTGGGTGGGCAGCCCCTGGTCTGAGACCATGTCTTATCACTGGGGGAATGGCTCTGTGACCCCCTTCCCCTCCCCGAACCAGGGAGAGAACCCAGGAGTCCTGGCTCCCAGCTCCCCCTTCTCTAACCACCAGCCCCCGCTCCCCTCCCAGAGCCAGGGAGAGAACCCAGGAGTCCTGGCTCTCAGCCTCACCACCTCCTCCCCCCCGACCGAGATCAACCCCTTGTTGTGCCAGGTGCTGCACAAATCCCCTGACTGATCAGGCCCTGACAGTTGCAGGAGACAATTCCTGCCCCAAAGACAGAGGTGGGAGAGGAAACTGAGTCACGGAGGAGCAAAAGGACTGGCCTAAGGGCGGGTTTACCAGGTCTGGAACAAGACTCCCGGGGGTGGGTGTCTGTGTGTCTGTATCTGTGTCTGTGTCTATGTCTGTGTGTGTCGGTCCCGTGCGGACCCAGCGGGAGGGGACGAGCCCGGCTCAGGGTCTGGCTGGCTGTGCTGCCCTCCTCTTGTGACACGTTTCCAGCAAAACAAAACAACCACAATGTTGTTGTTCCCAATGGGCTCAGCTGATTCGGGATGCGGGAGACCCCGTGATTGTTCAGAGGAAACTTGGTCAGGAATCCTGGGTTCTCATCCCTCCGGGAGGGAAGTGAGGCCCAGTGGTTAGCAGCAGGAGCCAGGACGCCTGGGTTCTCTCTCCACCCAGGAGGGGAGTGGAGCCAGGAATCCTGGGTTCTCTCCCCAGCTCTGGGAGGGGAGTAGGGGCTGGTGGTTAGAGCAGGAGGGGGCAGGACTCCTGGGTTCTCTCCCCAGCTCTGGGAGGGGAGTGGGGGCTGGTGGTTAGAGCAGGGGGGGGGTCTGGGAGCCAGGACTCCTGGGTTCCCTGCCCGGCTCTGGGAGCCAGGACTCCTGGGTTCCCTGCCCGGCTCTGGGAGGGCTGGGGGGGCTGGTGGTTAGAGCAGGGGCCTGGGAGCCAGGACGCCTGGGTTCGGCGGGGGAGGGGCTGAGATGGAATGGCTCAGATTTGTGGTTCAGGCTGCAGTGGTGATATTTGCATATTACCCACACTCCCCTGCGTCTCCCCCCCCCACAGTCCTGGGCAATCCTGACAGGCATCTCGCCTGTCCTGCTGACCCCCTGCCCCCCACAGGGCCCATCACCAGGGCATCAGATCCCTGCCCCAACCTCCTGCACTCGCCCCCCATTTCTGGCTGCTCATGTTCATTAACCCTCTCAAGTCGCTGCTGCACAGGAGCAGCTAAACTTGGGGGGTCTGTGGGACTGAGGGGCCCTGGGAGGGGAGCAGGGGCTGCGGGTCAGGAGTGAGGGGCACCAGCAGGGCTGGGAGGGGAGCAGGGGCTGCGGGTCGGGAGTGAGGGACACCGGCAGGGCTGGGAGGGGAGCAGGGGCTGCGGGTCGGGAGTGAGGGGCACCGGCAGGGCTGGGAGGGGAGCAGGGGCTGCGGGTCGGGAGTGAGGGGCACCGGCAGGGCTGGGAGGGGAGCAGGGACTGCGGGTCGGGAGTGAGGGGCACCGGCAGGGCTGGGAGGGGAGCAGGGGCTGCGGGTCGGGAGTGAGGGGCACCAGCAGGGCTGGGTGGGGAGGAAGGGCTGGGATAGCAGGGGCTGCAGGTCGGGAGTGAGGGGCACCGGCAGGGCTGGGAGGGGAGCAGGGGCTGCGGGTCAGGAGTGAGGGGCACCGACAGAGCTGGGTGGGGTGGCAGGGCTGGGAGGGGAGCAGGGGCTGCAGGTCGGGAGTGAGGGGCACCGGCAGGGCTGGGGGAGGGGAACAGGGCTGGGTGAGCAGGGGCTGCGGGTCGGGAGTGAGGGGCACTGGTGGGGGGGTTCTCTGAGCCCTGTCTCTCCCCCACACCCTCAGGCACAGGCGGGTGGGGCGGTGCCAAGGCTGACAAGGTTCTTACTAGGCAGCCAGGTGGGTGAAGTCACTGCCAGCACCCACTGGAGTTAAGGTGGCGTCGGGATACCAGGTAGGGCTGCAGGTCGGGAGTGAGGGGCACCGGCAGGGCTGTGTGAGCAGGGGCTGTGGGTCGGGAGTGAGGGGCACCGGCAGGGCTGTGTGAGCAGGGGCTGTGGGTCGGGAGTGAGGGGCACTGGCAGGGCTGGGGTGGGGCAGGCTGGGTGAGCAGGGGCTGCGGGTCGGGAGTGAGGGGCACTGGCAGGGCTGGGCTGGCAGGGGCTGCGGGTCAGGAGTGAGGGGCACCAGCAGTGAGAGACGATACCTCACCGGCCAGCCTGAATAGAGAAAGGAAACTGAGGCACAGAGAAATGTGGTTACACAGGAAACCCAGGATAGAACCCAGCCAGCCCTGCACCCCATGGCCAGATGGGAGCTGGCGCCCCCCCAGAAGGAACAGGCCCCTGCCCCATTCCCAGCCCCCCTACCCCAGCCAGTGCCCCCCGGAGCTGGATCAGAGCCGGTGCCCCCTACAGGGCAGGGCCCCATGCCCGGTTCCCTCCACCTTAAGCTGCGCTCCGGCCTAGCGGGATCCCTCCTGTTTGTGTCTCCTGGGCAGGGCCGTCACTAAGATCTGGGATCCCAGCCCCTCTCCCCCCCGACTTCCCCCTTCCTGCCCTGGTCCGAGCAGTGGGGCTGAGTGGGCCTGGGAGCCAGGACTCCTGGGTTCTCTCCCTGGCTCTGGGAGGTGAGTGGGGGGGGGAGCTGGGAGTCAGGACGCCTGGGTTCTCTCCCCGGCTTTGGTGGGGGGGGGGAGTCAGGACTCCTGGGTTCTCTCCCCGGTTCTGGGAAGTGAGTGGGGGGGCAGTCAGGACTCCTGGGTTCTCTCCTTGGCTTTGGGGGGGGGGGGAGTCAGGACTCCTGGGTTCTCTCCCCGGCTCTGGGAGGTGAGAGGGGGGGGCTGGGAGTCAGGACGCCTGGGTTCTCTCCCTGGCTCTGAGAGGGGAGTGGGGGGGGGGGCTGGGAGTCAGGACGCCTGGGTTCTCTCCCCGGCTTTGGTGGGGGGGGAGTCAGGACTCCTGGGTTCTCTCCCCGGTTCTGGGAAGTGAGTGGGGGGGCAGTCAGGACTCTTGGGTTCTCTCCCCGGCTTTGGGGGGGGGGGGGTCAGGACTCCTGGGTTCTCTCCCCGGTTCTGGGAGGGGAGTGGGGTCTGGTGGTTAGAGCGGGGGGGAGGGGCTGGGAGCCCGGATGCCTGGGTCCCCTGTTCCACCCTTCCTCCAAGCTCAGCCATTTTCTCCCTTGACCTTTGTGCCCCCAGACGAGGGGTGCACTGTGGGTGGAGGAGGGGAGCTCGGCAGCAGCTGGTGGGGGTTGAACATACTGGGGGGACTCCGCTAAGGAGCAGCGGGGGGGGGCTGTGGAGAGGTGGGGGAGGGGGAATTGCAGAGAGGGGGCACTAGTGGGGGATGGGCAGGGCATGCTTGTGGCAGGGGATGGGGGGCAGAAGGACCTCCCAGCCCCCTCCAACCCAGCACCCCCCTTCTCTTTTCCAGGCCCCCCGGGCCAGGGCTCCCGGCGGCTGGTCAAGAGTCTGTCCCTGGAGCCGCGAAGCGAACCCTGGCGTCCGGAGACTGCCCAGCGCCTCAGCTCAGACCCTGGGCCCCACAGCGACGGGGGGGAGCCCCGAACCGCCCTGCCCAGGCGGGCCCCGGGCCCCAAACCACAGGGTGAGTCCCACAGCGCGGGGGTGGGGCGCTGCGGCAGGTGCTGTGGGGACATTGGGAGTGGGCTGCTGGGAGAGGGGCAGGGGGCTGGGGGAGACACTGCGGGGGAGGGGGCTGGGGGAGGATCTGGGGGAGACACTGCGGGGGAGGGGGCTGGGGGAGGGGCTGGGGGAGACACTGCGGGGAGGGGGCTGGGGGAGGGTCTGGGGGAGACACTGTGGGGGAGGGGGCAGGACGCTGGGGGAGGCACTGGGGGGAGGGGCTGGGGGCTTGGCGCTGCGGGGGGGTCACATTAACTCTTTCCTCACTTTCCTTTACCAGTCCCGCCCAAGCCAGGTCACCTCCAGAGCGACCATCCCCCGCGGCCCCCGCCCCCCATCCCCCCACCCCCCTCACGCCCCCTCCCGGCCAACCCCCGCCTGGGCCCCCGGAGCCCCCTGACGCTGCACCCCGAGGCCCAGGATGGAGCTGGCTCCACGGCCGTCTTGTCCCTCATTGAGAAGTTTGAGAGGTGAGTGCCCCCCCCTCGCAGAGAACCCAGGAGTCCGGGCTCCCCCCCCACCCCCGCTCTAACCCGCCAGACCCTGCTCCCCTCCCAGAGAACCCAGGAGTCCCCCCCCCACTCTAGCCCCCCCAGACCCTGCTCCCCTCCCAGAGAACCCAGGAGTCCGGGCTCCCCCCCCACCCCCGCTCTAACCCGCCAGACCCTACTCCCCTCTGAGAGAACCCAGGAGTCCCCCCCCCACTCTAGCCCCCCAGACCCTGCTCCCCTCCCAGAGAACCCAGGAGTCCGGGCTCCCCCCCTCACCCCCGCTCTAGCCCCCCAGACCCTGCTCCCCTCCCAGAGAACCCAGGAGTCCAGGCTCTCTCCCACCCCCGCTCTAACCCGCCAGACCCTGCTCCCCTCTGAGAGAACCCAGGAGTCCGGGCTTCCCCCCCACCCCCGCTCTAACCCGCCAGACCCTGCTCCCCTCCCAGAGAACCCAGGAGTCCTGACTCAGTTTCTCTTCCTCCTGCAGAGACCCTGTAATCCCAACCCCGGAGCAGCCACCCTCCCCCACCAGCCCGGACCCGCTGGGCCCTGGGGAGGCCAGCGCAGCAGATGTAACCCCCAAGCTACTGGCGCTTTGGGATCTGCCGGGGGGGCAGGAGTCGGGACCAGCCGGGCGGGGGGACCAGGCCCCCTGCCTGCCTCCCCCGGCCCCCAGCGGGAAACTGGCCAACCGGGACAGCGGCTTTGACAGCATCAGCTCCCCCTCCACCAGCCAGGAGCTGGGCTTCGGGGGGGATGAGGTGCAGGGCGACGGGGGGGGCATCCCGGGCCCCCCCCCCAGCCTCGACTCCGAGGTGGACAGTGACCTGGACGAGGGGAGCGGGGACGACGGGGAGCCGGGGCCGGGCTCGGGGCCCCCCCGGGCCGAGAGAGACAACGGGCCGGAGGTGATATCTGGTTCCCCCCAGCGCTCGGCTCCACTGCCAGGGGAGAGCCCCCATGCCCCATTCCTTGCCCCCCAGCACCCCCAGCGCCCAGCCCCACTGCCAGGGGAGAGCATCCCCTGCCCAGCCCCCTGCCGTGCTCTCTGCCCCATGGCACCCCCCCCCCAGCGCCCAGCCCCACTGGCAGGGGAGAGCCCCCCTGCCCCGCTCCGTGTCCCATAGTGCCCCACAGCACTCGGCCCTGACTGCCAGCGGAGAGCGCCCTCGTCCAATTCCCTGCCCTGCCCCACTCCCTGCCCCACGGCCCCCCCAACTCCCACCCCTGACTGCCAGGGGAGAGAGCTGGTGGTGGGGGTTTGGGGCAAGGCAGATCTGTGTGTGTGAGGTGGGGACATAGGGGGCAGAGGCTTGGGGCGGGTGTGTATGGGGTTGATAGCTCTCTCTCTCCCCCTCTGCCCTCCCAGCTCACAGCTCCCCAAAAAGCCTTCCACATCGCCAATGAGCTGCTGCAGACAGAGAAGGCTTACGTCGCCCGGCTGCACCTGCTGGATCAGGTACCAGGAACTGGGGGGCTGGGAGCCCGGACTCCTGGGTTCTCTCCCAGCTCTGGGAGGGGAGTGGGGGCTGGTGGTTAGAGCAGGGGGCTGGGAGCAGGACTCCTGGGTTCTCTCCCAGCTCTGGGAGGGGAGTGGGGGCTGGTGGGTTAGAGCAGGGGGCTGGGAGCCCGGACTCCTGGGTTCTCTCCCAGGTCTGGGAGGGGAGTGGGGGCTGGTGGTTAGAGCAGGGGGCTGGGAGCAGGACTCCTGGGTTCTCTCCCCGGCTCTGGGAGGGGAGGGGGCGCTAGTGGTGCTCACTGGTTCCCCCACACAGGTGTTCTGTGCCCGTCTCCTGGAGGAAGCCCGCAGCAGAAGCTCTTTCCCTGGTGACGTGGTGATGGGGATTTTCTCCAACATCTGTTCCATCTACTGTTTCCATCAGCAGTTCCTGCTGCCCGAGCTGGAGAAGCGCATGCAGGAATGGTGAGTGAGCTATGGGCCAGGGGGTAAGACGTTGCCGAGATGCAGCCACCTCTGGGGCGAGGCGGCTGGGGAACCGCCGCACATAACGCCATATGGGGGACTGGCTGGCTCCAGGGAGTAGGGACTTGGACATGGGGCGCCAGCTGTGATGCCCCCCATGTACCCCCAGGGACAGGCACCCCTGCATCGGGGACATACTGCAGAAGCTGGCGCCGTTTCTCAAGATGTACGGGGAGTATGTCAAGAACTTCGACCGGGCCATGGAGCTCGTCAACACCTGGATGGAGCGATCCGCCCACTTCAAGCTGATTGTCCACCAGATCCAGGTGAGGAACCCAGGCATAGATTCATAGATTCATAGACTCTAGGACTGGAAGGGACCTCGAGAGGTCATCGAGTCCAGTCCCCTGCCCTCATGGCAGGACCAAATACTGTCTAGACCATCCCTAATAGACATTTATCTAACCTACTCTTAAATATCTCCAGCGATGGAGATTCCACAACTTCCCTAGGCAATCTATTCCAGTGTTTAACTACCCTGACAGTTAGGAACTTTTTCCTAATGTCCAACCTAAATCTCCCTTGCTGCAGTTTAAGCCCATTGCTTCTTGTTCTATCATTGGAGGCTAAGGTGAACAAGTTTTCTCCCTCCTCCTGATGACATCCTTTTAGATACCTGAAAACTGCTATCATGTCCCCTCTCAGTCTTCTCTTTTCCAAACTAAACAAACCCAATTCCTTCAGCCTTCCTTCATAGGTCATGTTCTCAAGACCTTTAATCATTCTTGTTGCTCTTCTCTGGACCCTCTCCAGAAGGTGCTCAGAACTGGACACAATACTCCAGCTGAGACCTGACCAGCGCAGAGTAAAGCGGAAGAATGACTTCTCGTGTCTTGTTTACAACACACCTGTTAATGCATCCCAGAATCACGTTTGCTTTTTTTGCAACAGTATCACACTGTTGACTCATATTAAGCTTGTGGTCCACTATGACCCCTAGATCTCTTTCTGCCATACTCCTTCCTAGACAGTCTCTTCCCATTCTGTATGTGTGAAACTGATTGTTCCTTCCTAAGTGGAGCACTTTGCATTTCTCTTTATTGAACTTCATCCTGTTTACCTCAGACCATTTCTCCAATTTGTTCAGATCATTTTGAATTTTGACCCTGTCGTCCAAAGCAGTTGCAATCCCTCCCAGTTTGGTATCGTCCGCAAACTTAACAAGCGTACTTTCTATGCCAACATCTAAATCGTTGATGAAGATATTGAACAGAACTGGCCCCAAAACAGACCCCTGCGGAACCCCACTTGTTATACCTTTCCAGCAGGATTGGGAGCCATTAACAACTACTCTCTGAGTACGGGTATCCAGCCAGTTATGCACCCACCTTATAGTAGCCCCATCTAAACTGTACTTTCCTAGTTTATCTATAAGAATATCATGCGAGACCGTATCAAATGCCTTACTAAAGTCTAGGTATATCACATCCACCGCTTCTCCCTTATCCACAAGGCTCGTTATCCTATCAAAGAATGCTATCAGATTGGTTTGACACGATTTGTTCTTTACAAATCCATGCTGGCTATTCCCTATCACCTTACCACCTTCCAAGTGTTTGCAGATGATTTCTTTGATTACCTGCTCCATTATCTTCCCTGGCACAGAAGTTGAACTAACTGGTCTGTAGTTTCCTGGGTTGTTTTTATTTCCCTTTTTATAGATGGGCACTATATTTGCCCCCTTCCAGTCTTCTGGAATCTCCCCCGTCTCCCATGATTTCCCAAAGATAATAGCTAGAGGCTCAGATACCTCTTCTATTAACTCCTTGAGTATTCTAGGATGCATTTCATCAGGCCTGGTGACTTGCAGGCATCTAACTTTTCTAAGTGATTTTTTACTTGCTCTTTTTTTATTTTATCTTCTAAACCTACCCCCTTCCCGTAAGCATTCACTATACTAGACATTCCTTCAGACTTCTCAGTGAAGACCGAAACAAAGAAGTCATTAAACATCTCTGCCATTTCCAAGTCTCCCGTTACTGTTACCCCCTCCTCATTGAGCAGTCGGCCTACCCTGTCCTTGGTCTTCCTCTTGCTTCTAATGTATTGATAAAAAGTCTTCTTGTTTCCCTTTATTCCCATAGCTAGTTTGAGCTCATTTTGTGCCTTTGCCTTTCTAATCTTGCCTCTGCATTCCTGTGTTATTTGCCTATATTCATCCTTCGTGATCTGACCTAGTTTCCATTTTTTATATGACGCCTTTTTATTTTGTAGGTCATGCAAGATCTCGTGGTTAAGCCAAGGGGCTCTTTTGCCACATCTTCTATCTTTCCTAACCATCGGAATAACTTGCTTTTGGGCCCTTAATAGTGTCCCTTTGAAAAACTGCCAACTCTCCTCAGTTGTTTTTCCCCTCAGTCTTGATTCCCATGGGACCTTACCTATCAGCTCTCTGAGCTTATCAAAATCCGCCTTCCTGAAATCCATTGTCTCTATTCTGCTGTACTCCTTTCTACCCTTCCTTAGAATTGCAAACTCTATGATTTCATGATCACTTTCACCCAAGCTTCCTTCTACTTTCAAATTCTCAACTGGGCTCCCAGCCCCCCTACTCTAACCACTAGAACCCACTCCCCTCCCAGAGCCAGGGAGAGAATCCAGGCGTCCTGGCTCCCGCTACTCTAACCACTAGAACCCACTCCCCTCCCAGAGCCAGGGAGAGAATCCAGGCGTCCTGGCTCCCCCTACTCTAACCACTAGACCCCACTCCCCTCCCTGAGCCGGGGAGAGAACCAAGGAGTCCTGGCTCCCAGCCCCCTGCTCTAACCACCAGGCCCCACTGCCCTCCCTGAGCCGGGGAGAGAACCCAGGCATCCTGGCTCACAGCCCCCCTTTGCAGATGGAGGAGGCCTGCGGGAATCTCACCCTGCAGCACCACATGCTGGAGCCCGTCCAGAGGATCCCCCGTTACGAGCTTCTGCTCAAGGATTATCTGCAGCGCCTGCCCCCTGGCGCCCCGGACAGCAAGGATGCAGAGAGTGAGTGGGGTGCTGGGGTGTCTGGGCGGGCTGGCTGGCTGGGGGGCTGAGTGAGGGCTCTGTGGGTGTTGGGGGGGCTGGGCTGCTTTAGGGGAATCGGGGGGGGCAGGCTGAGTGGGGGTCTCTGTGGGTATCTGGGGAGGGGGCATGCTAGGCAGGGGGCTCTTTGGTGTTCGGGGAGCTGGGTGAGGGGGCTCTGGGGGTGTCTGGGAGGCAGGCTGGGCGGGGGGGGGTCTCTCCTGGACTCACCCCATCTCTCTGCCCCGATCGCAGAGTCCCTGCAGCTGATTGCGACGGCAGCGGAGCATTCGAACGCCGCCATCCGCAAAATGGTAGGATGGGGTCCGAGTGCGGGTCCCAGCCTGGGCGCTAGGGGGCGCTGTGCGGCGGGGAACGGGCAGGGCTG
>NW_022060078.1:942831-1109737 GCF_007399415.2 Gopherus evgoodei | reverse complement strand
GCGCCAGGGCGGGCGGCAGGAACCGAGCACGGAGAGCATCGATTCCCCCCCTCCCCCGCCGCCGTCAACAATCGCACGCCGGGCTCGTCGATCGATCGGTGGCTCCGCGCTCGGGCGGCGGGTTCGAGTCCCGCTCTGCCGCCCTGGGGCCGGAGACCAAGCCCGCCCCGCCGGGCTCCCGTGAGGCGCTGCCCTGGGTTGCAAACACTGCAGCGAGGGGCTTAGGCTAGATCATCTCCCGGACCCTTCCGGGGACTCCCCCTTTCCCCGATTCAGTGCCCACATCTCAGCCGGGGGGAGTGTGGGTCTGTGCAGCGCCTGGCACAACAGGAGTCCCCGATCTCGCATGAGGTTTGTAGATGTTACCATGATGCAAATGATGATGGACAACGGACGGTTCTAGCTGCAATCGTAACAAAACCCGTGTCTTCCTCACTATGGCTCTCCAGGGTCTGTTCGCTTGAGTTTTGCACTGGTCGGGATGGCAGGTGGTCTCGGCAGAATTACTCCCTGGGAAATGGGCACTGCCACAAGGGTGGCTATTCCAGAGGGTTCACCCTCCATGCTGTTTGCCCCCTCTCTGTCCCAGGCTTGGTGTGTCTGGGGCAATGACACACATCACACAGCCTATGCCACAGTTCTGGTTTCTCCTTTGCAGGGCTTGCAAGGCTCCGGAGATATGGCTACCATTCCACAAAGGGACAACACTGGTGGATGCTGTGGGATACCAGTGTTGGAAGAATGGGTGATCTCCACCCACTTTCTATTGCTCCCCACTGGGTTGAGTCCTACTCTGGGGATGGGCAGAAAGCAAGACGCAATTGGGATGGATATTACCTAGGCAGGGATGCAATGAGAGGGAGGCAGGGTACACTCCCATACGCACACCTCTGTCTTGGCCTCTGTCTGGAACTGGAAATTTGTCCTGGACACCTGTCCCATTTGGACCAATTACAGGGGGTGGCCAGACCAAATCTGAGTGGTGCTGTGACCCCATGCACCTTCTTTAACCCCCCCCCCCCCACACCTTTGCAGTCCTTCCAGTGGGCACCCGCAATCCCTGGTGACAAAGCAGAGCCAGGGGGCATCAGAAGGCTCTGAGCTTTCAGTGCTTCCTGGGTGAGGAGGAGGGGTTTGGAGCTCCCAGACCTGCCTGGCCCCTGGTGGGGTGGTGATTGCCTACCTGGGGGAGAGCTTGGAGCTGGGACCGGGGGCAGCAGGGTGGAGGGTGAGTGTGTGGGGCTGGAGTCAGGGAGATAAATTTGGGCCTTTGGTACATCATGTTCATTGGGGCTCTGCCCTGTAATTTCACCCCAGTTACAGACATTTTGGGGCAATCTCTGAGTCCAGGAACCCCGTACACTTGTCCCCTCCTTCCCCCCTCCAATCAGCTTGGCCTTTCTCCTTAGGACAAATCTGGTAGCACTCCTCTAGCTGGCTGAGTCGGACCCTAAAGCCCAGACTGGAGTCAGCGTGGTGGACTGGAAGAGCCAGTCTTTCATCAGGGAAGCGGTGTGGGAACTTTGTGACACACACTGGAACTCGGAACCAGAGAGATCCAAGATGGACTAGTGGGGCAGTTGCTTCAGCTGATACAGCCTCTGTCTGATGCTTGGGGAGAAATCACGTAGCCAACTCTTGGGAAAAGTGGACCCTGTAAAGGCCAGGGCATAGCACATCCTGGGATGCCCTTGAACTTAGCCCCCAGAGCAGAGAATGGAGCTGACTAGTGACACATGGGCCTGATGTGTGTAACCGGTGGAAAGACTGTCCTGGAAATGTCATTATCAAGGATTCGCTGCCAAACAGGGAGGGCATCTCTAGTGCGGTCCTGCAGGGTTCAGTCCTGGGCCTGGTGCTGTTCAACGCTATCATGAATGACTTTGAGAAGCGAGTAGAGAGCAGGCTTCTCAAATGTGCAGGTGACATCAGGCTGGGGTAGGTTGCCAGGGCTCTAGAGGACAGGATTTGAATTCAAGACGACCTCGCCAAGTTGGAGAATCGTCTGCGCTCCGCAAGAGGAGAGTCGGTGAAGAGAAGTGCAAAAAAATGCACTTAGGATGGAAAACTCACACGCATGAGTACAAAATGTGGAGTACCTGGCTAGGTTAGAAACTGGGCATGTTTAATCTGCAGAGCAGAAGCCTGGAGTGGCAGGAGAGATCTGAAAACAGGGTTTAAATCTGCGAAGGGCTGTTTTGGAGAGGCCTTGTCTTCCATGTCTGCTGACAACAGAATTAAGGGGCTTCATCTGGAGAAAGGGAGATTGGGGTGAGAGATCAACAAAAAAAATTCTAACTTGAAGAGGAGCTAAACGCTGGAAATGGCTCCCAAGGCGGGTTGTGGAATCCACGTTGTTGTGCAAAGACCTGTCAAGGAATGGTCTAGGTTTATGTAGTCCTTGCTCAGCACCAGGGGCCTGGACTGGGCTCTCAAGTTCCATCTTGGATAAGGAGAAAACTGGCCATTCTGGTAGGTTGGCTGCTTGTGGAAGCCATGTTGGTTGTCAGCCATGTTGGGTGAGGAGTGAATTGGCCATACGTGGTCTCTCCATAAAGCCACATGGAGGATGAGGTGGGAGTGAATGAATTAGTGGATGACTGTGACTGGGTTGTCTGAACCAAAAGGCCATGTTGGTTGGGCTTGTGGTTTGGCCACTCTGAGAAGCGGTGTCAGTTGGCAGCCATGTTGGGTGAGCAGGAATTGGCCACTCAGGCCACGTTGGTTGTCAGCCATGTTGGGTGGGGAGTCAATTGGTCATGCCGGTGGGTTGGCTGAGCCTGGCAGCCATGTTGGGTGTGGAGCAAATCTGGCCACGCCGGTGGGTTGGGTGGCCGAACCAGGTGGCCACGTTGGTTGGCAGCCATGCTGCATGGGGAACCTGGCGGCCATCTTGGTCTGTCCATTGGCGTGAGTTGGCTTGTCGTGCCCCTCTCCCCTTACGGTGGCGCTGCGTGGAAATGGGGCTGCACGGCAGACGCAGTAACAGGCCCTGGGAGTGTGTGTGGGGGGGTGGGGTGTAAGGGGCCCCTCCCTCATATTTCACAGGGCTGGCAAAATGGCTGCCTGAAGTAAGTCCTTAAGCCCCCTCCCCTACAGAGTCCATGGAAGACTACGACTCCCACGAGGCTTTGCGCTCAGACGCTTGAGGCGGGGGGATCCGCGGCCGGACCAATGAGTCTCCAGCTTGCAACAGCTCGGGGAGCACGCGCCCGCTCCCCCCTCCCCTGCCCAGGGGCGCCTCGTGCCGGAGACGGTGCGTCTCGCGCCTTCCCCCTCCCCCTCCCTTCGCCCCTCCCCTGCCTGTGGGGGAAGGGGTGGGGGTTACTGGGGGGGAGGATGGAGGGGGAGGGGTGAATGGGGAAAGGGGTGGGGGTGAGTGGGGGAAGGAGGATGGGGAGGGAGTGAATGGGGAAAGGAGTGGGGGGGTAGGAGGATGGGGAGGGGGTGAATGGGGAAAGGGGTGGGGGTGAGTGGGGGAGAAGGAGGATGGGGAGGGGGTGAATGGGGAAAGGGGGGGAGGGAGTGGGGGGATGGAGGATGGGGAGGAGGTGAATGGGGAAAGGGGTAGGGGTGAGTGGGGGAGAAGGAGGATGGGGAGGGGGTGAATGGGGAAGGGGTGGGGGTGAGTGGGGGGGTAGGAGGATGGGGAGGGGTGAATGGGGAAAGGGGGGGAGGGAGTGGGGGGATGGAGGATGGGGAGGAGGTGAATGGGGAAAGGGGGGGGAGGGAGTGGGGGGATGGAGGATGAGGAGGAGGTGAATGGGGAAAGGGGTAGGGGTGAGTGGGGGAGAAGGAGGATGGGGAGGGGGTGAATGGGGAAGGGGTGGGGGTGAGTGGGGGGGGTAGGAGGATGGGGAGGAGGTGAAAGGGGAAAGGGGGGGAGGGAGTGGGGGGGATGGAGGATGGGGAGGAGGTGAATGGGGAAAGGGGTAGGGGTGAGTGGGGGAGAAGGAGGATGGGGAGGGGGTGAATGGGGAAGGGGTGGGGGTGAGTGGGGGGGTAGGAGGATGGGGAGGGGGTGAATGGGGAAAGGGGTGGGGGGAGTGGGGGGGAAGGAGGATGGGGAGGGGGTGAATGGGGAAAGGGGTGGGGGGTGAGTGGGGGAAGGAGGATGGGGAGGGGGTGAATGGGGAAAGGGGTGGGGGTTAGTGGGGGTAGGAGGATGGGGAGGGGGGAAGGGGGAAAGGGGTGGGGGTGAGTGGGGGGAAGGAGGATGGGGAGGGGGTGAATGGGGAAAGGGGTGGGGGTGAGTGGGGGTAGGAGGATGGGGAGGGGTGAATGGGGAAAGGGGGGGAGGGAGTGGGGGGATGGAGGATGGGGAGGAGGTGAATGGGGAAAGGGGTGGGGGTGAGTGGGGGGGTAGGAGGATGGGGAGGGGGTGAATGGGGAAGGGGGTGGGGGGAGTGGGGAGGATGGAGGATGGGGAGGAGGTGAATGGGGAAAGGGGTAGGGGTGAGTGGGGGAGAAGGAGGATGGGGAGGGGGTGAATGGGGAAGGGGTGGGGGTGAGTGGGGGGGTAGGAGGATGGGGAGGGGGTGAATGGGGAAGGGGTGGGGGTGAGTGGGGGGGTAGGAGGATGGGGAGGGGGTGAATGGGGAAAGGGGTGGGGGGAGTGGGGGGGAAGGAGGATGGGGAGGGGGTGAATGGGGAAAGGGGTGGGGGTGAGTGGGGGAAGGAGGATGGGGAGGGGGTGAATGGGGAAAGGGGTGGGGGTGAGTGGGGGTAGGAGGATGGGGAGGGGGGAAGGGGGAAAGGGGTGGGGGTGAGTGGGGGGGAAGGAGGATGGGGAGGGGGTGAATGGGGAAAGGGGTGGGGGTGAGTGGGGGGAAGGAGGATGGGGAGGGGTGAATGGGGAAAGGGGGGGAGGGAGTGGGGGGATGGAGGATGGGGAGGAGGTGAATGGGGAAAGGGGTGGGGGTGAGTGGGGGGGAAGGACGATGGGGAGGGGGTGAATGGGGAAAGGGGTCAGGGTGAGTGGGGGTAGGAGGATGGGGAGGGGTGAATGGGGAAAGGGGGGGAGGGAGTGGGGGATGGAGGATGGGGAGGAGGTGAATGGGGAAAGGGGGGGGGTGAGTGGGGGGGAGGAGGATGGGGAGGGGGTGAATGGGGAAAGGGGTGGGGGGAGTGGGGGGGGAAGGAGGATGGGGAGGGGGGTGAATGGGGAAAGGGGTGGGGGTGAGTGGGGGGGAAGGAGGATGGGGAGGGGGTGAATGGGGAAAGGGGTGGGGGTGAGTGGGGGGAAGGAGGATGGGGGAGGGGTGAATGGGGAAAGGGGGGGAGTGAGGGAGGAAGGAGGATGGGAACGGGATGAATGGGGAAAGGGGTGGGGGTGAGTGGGGGTAGGAGGATGGGGAGGGGGGAAGGGGGAAAGGGGTGGGGGTGAGTGGGGGGAAGGAGGATGGGGAGGGGGTGAATGGGGAAAGGGGTCAGGGTGAGTGGGGGTAGGAGGATGGGGAGGGGTGAATGGGGAAAGGGGGGGAGGTGAATGGGGAAAGGGGTGGGGGTGAGTGGGGGGGGTAGGAGGATGGGGAGGGGGTGAATGGGGAAAGGGGTGGGGGGAGTGGGGGGGAAGGAGGATGGGGAGGGGGTGAATGGGGAAAGGGGTCAGGGTGAGTGGGGGTAGGAGGATGGGGAGGGGGTGAATGGGGAAAGGGGGGAGGGAGTGGGGGGGATGGAGGATGGGGAGGAGGTGAATGGGGAAAGGGGTGGGGGTGAGTGGGGGTAGGAGGATGGGGGGGAAGGGGAAAGGGGTGGGGGGGAGTGAGGGGGGAAGGAGGATGGGAAGGGGTGAATGAGGAAAGGGGTGAGGGTGGGGGGGAAGGAGGATGGGGAAGGGGTGAATGGGGAAAGGGGTGGGGTGGGGGGGAAGGAGGATGAGGAGGGGGTGAATGGGGAAAGGTGGGGGTGAGTGGGGGGGTAGGAGGATGGGGAGGGGGTGAATGGGGAAAGGTGGGGGTGAGTGGGAGGACGGAGGATGGGGAGGTGGTGAATGGGGAAAGGGGTGGGGGTGAGTGGGGGGAAGGAAGATGGGGAGGGGTGAGTGGGGAAAGGAGTGGGGGTGAGTGGGGGGGAAGGAGGATGGGGAGGGAGTGAATGGGGAAAGGTGGGGGGAAGGAGGATGGGGAGGGGGTGAATGGGGAAGGGGTGGGGGTGAGTGGGAGGATGGGGAGGTGGTGAATGGGGAAAGGGGTGGGGGTGAGTGGGGGGAAGGAGGATGGGGAGGGGGTGAAAGGGGTAAGGGGTGGGGGGTGAGTGGGAGGAAGGAGGATGGGGAGGTGGTGAATGGGGAAAGGGGTGGGGGTGAGTGGGGGGAAGGAAGATGGGGAGGGGTGAATGGGGAAAGGGGTGGGGGTGAGTGGGGGGAAGGAGGATGGGGAGGGGTGAGTGGGGAAAGGAGTGGGGTGGGGGGAAGGAGGATGAGGAGGGGGTGAATGGGGAAAGGGGTGGGGGTGAGTGGGGGGAAGGAGGATGGGGAGGGGGTGAATGGGGAAAGGGGTGGGGGTGAGTGGGGGGAAGGAGGATGGGGAGGGGTGAATGGGGAAAGGGGTGGGGGTGAGTGGGGGGGAAGGAGGATGGGGAGGGAGTGAATGGGGGAAGGGGTGGGGGGAAGGAGGATGGGGAGGGGGTGAATGGGGAAAGGGGTGGGGGTGAGTGGGGGGAAGGAGGATGGGGAGGGGGGTGAATGGGGTAAGGTTGGGGTGACTGGGGAGGCAGAGGATGGAGGGGGTGAATGGGGAAAGTGGTGGGGGGTGAGTGGGGGGAAGGAAGATGGGGAGGGGTGAGTGGGGAAAGGAGTGGGGTGGGGGGGAAGGAGGATGAGGAGGGGGTGAATGGGGAAAGGGGTGGGGGGTGAGTGGGGGGAAGGAGGATGGGGAGGGGTGAATGGGGAAAGGAGTGGGGTGGGGGGGAAGGAGGATGAGGAGGGGGTGAATGGGGAAAGGGGTGGGGGTGAGTGGGGGGAAGGAGGATGGGGATGGGGTGAATGGGGAAAGGGGTGGGGGTGAGTGGGGGTAGGAGGATGGGGAGGGGTGAATGGGGAAAGGGGTGGGGGTGAGTGGGGGGAAGGAGGATGGGGAGGGAGTGAATGGGGGAAGGGGTGGGGGGAAGGAGGATGGGGAGGGGGTGAATGGGGAAAGGGGTGAGGGTGAGTGGGGGGAAGGAGGATGGGGAGGGGGTGAATGGGGAAAGGTTGGGGTGACTGGGGAGGCAGAGGATGGAGGGGGTGAATGGGGAAAGTGGTGGGGGGTGAGTGGTTGAGGGGAAGGGGGAAAGAGGATGGAGGGGGATGCGATGAGTAGGGGAGGGGAAGTGGGTAACAGTGGCTGCATGGGGGTACTGGGAAAGGTGGGGAAGTGGGGGGGAAGGGGGAAGGGGTAAACGGGGTCACATGCAGAAGGGAATGGGGTAAATTGGGGAGGGGAAACGGGCTATGGAGGAGGGTGAATGGGGGGACATGGGGGATTTAGGATGAATGAGGAAGGGGAATGGTGTATGGGGGGGAGAGTGGAATAAAGGGAGTGGGATAAATGGAGAGGGGGGGTAGTGGGGATGGGGAGGGGCCTGGGAGGGAATTGGGGTGCAGTGAGAGGATGGGGAAGGAAGAAGTGGGGGCGCATGTGTCTGGCGAGGATTGGGTGGAGGGTCAGAAGCTGGGGCAATTATTTGGAGGGGGTGAATGAAGAGAACTGCCCCCCAGCTGCATGTATGCAGGAATCAATGGGACGGACCGTGCGGTCTTCAGGACCATGAGTCTGTGGCAGTGGTGGTGGGGTGTAGGTTGTGGGAACAACAGGAGTGAGGGGTGTAGGGTTGCAAGTGGCAGAGTGTTCCCTGGGGCATAGTAGCTGATGATCAGAAGAGTAGGGAGACCCTGGGAATTTAGAGCTGTTGGGGAGGGGGCTGGGAGCCAGGACTCCTGGGTTCTCTCCCTGGCTCTGGGAGGGGAGTGGGATCTAGTAGTTAGAGCGAGGGAGGGGCTGAGAGTCAGGACTCCTGGGTTCTCTCCCTGGCTCTGGGAGGGGAGTGGGGTCTAGTGGTTAGAGCGAGGGAGGGGCTGGGAGCCAGGACTCCTGGGTTCTCTCCCTGGCTCTGGGAGGGGAGTGGTGTCTAGTGGTTAGAGCGAGGGAGGGGCTGGGAGCCAGGACTCCTGGGTTCTCTCCCTGGCTCTGGGAGGGGAGTGGGGTCTAGTGGTTAGAGCGAGGGAGGGGCTGGGAGCCAGGACTCCTGGGTTCTCTCCCTGGCTCTGGGAGGGGAGTGGGGTCTAGTGGTTAGAGCGAGGGAGGGGCTGGGAGCCAGGACTCCTGGGTTCTCTCCCTGGCTCTGGGAGAGGAGTGGGGTCTAGTGGTTAGAGCAAGAGGGGGGCTGGGAGCCAGGACTCCTGGGTTCCATCCTCTGCTCTGGGAGGGAAGTGGGGTCTAGTGGTTAGAGCGAGGGAGGGGCTGGGAGCCAGGACTCCTGGGTTCCATCCTCTGCTCTGGGAGGGGAGTGGGGTCTAGTGGTCAGAGCAGGGGTTGGGTGGTCTGGGACCCAGGACTCCTGGGTTCTTTTTCCCACATCTGGGAGAGGATGGCACACCGTACATCTTTTTGTTCCGTGTGTGCACGGTGCCTCGCACAACTCCCTCAGTACCGGTATCAATCAGGTTGTGTGTGTGAGTGCGAGCCTACGGGGTGTTGTGTGCGTGGCTAGCAAGGGTCTGGGAATCCTGCGCGTGTGTGTGTGTGTGTGCACGCCTCTCACACTTTGGCAGCTCGCCATACCAGTAAAGCATTAGCGGGCAGAGTTAAATGCAGCCGGGAAAAGTGGCTATTGACAGATTTTCTCTGAACTTTGCAGGGTTTGACACCGCTGAGGTATCAGCCCAGTTCTCCCGAGCGAGGAGACATCCGGGTAGTCTGCCTTTATCTCCCCCCATCCCCATCTCCATCCTTCTCCCCCTGGGCTGGGGCAGATGGTCCACCCCACCTACAAACTCCTTCCTCTGTGGCAGAGGCTCTGCTGCCAATAGCACAGCCCAGACAGAGGGTGCAGGAGAAAGAATTGCTTCTTCACCTGCTCGGCAGACTGGCTTTGCTGTCCCCCGGAAGTTCTTCCTCGGGAGGAAGAGTGTGTCTGTGTGGGTGAGTGGGTGGGCGTCTTCTCCCCAGATGCACTGCCCCTCCTTTGGCTGCCTTGTTGGGGGCAACCTGGGTACACAGATGGAGGGATGGAGCAGTCCACCCCCTTAAGGATGTAACTGAAGTCCTGCAATCTTGGTAGGAGGAGGGGGGGGATTCATGAGGGAAAGGGGAGGAGGGGTGTGTGTATGTAGTCTGGTTGGTGCATTGTGCATGGGATTGCATGCTGTCTGCAATGCTTCTCTTTCTGCTGAACGTGGTTAGAAATTGGGGCCAAAGGGATACAGCCAGGGATTTGGGGTGGGGGTGGCGGCAGCGGCTTTATGGGTCTCCATTTGTGAGCTGGGGTGGGTGGGATGTGTTTTCAGGATGATTCATCTATGTGCATAGTGTGTGCGCACTGTAGGTGAAGGATACTTATTCAGCGTGTGTTGGGGAAACAGGTGTATTTATTGATGGTGTGTGTAGGTGCGTTATTTGCTGGGAGATGCCTGTGGAAATCCGGTGTTACTCTTAACGGTGGTAGGGAGGGAGGGGAAGACTTTTTGCTTCAATTTTCTAACCCCTGCCTCTAAACATTGCCACGGAGTCACTGGCTGGAGAGTTAACTCCCCCCCCCAACCTCGTTTCTTGTAATGTGGTTTCTGTCTTTCGCTGGCTGTATCCTATTGCGCCTCGTTCTGCTGCTTTTTGTGAGACCTTTTGTGTGGGGGCTTGTTAGCTTTCTTCCTCCACCTCCTTGGAATTAAAAAAAAAATGTAAATTTTTGTGTAGTAACCCAGATTCATCTGACCTGAGGAGGTGGGGTTTTCCTGTTTAAAAACAATTTCCTTTCACTCGGGTTTGTCATTCATGTAGATTTATTTTGGGGGTGAAAGAAGTGGATTGCAATTCCCTGCTCAGCTGATCTGTGAAACAAAATACCGGTTTCTGAATGGCTGCTTGAAACCATTCTTTGTAACTGTGCCTTCCTCTTGTAATTTATACTGGGCTCCCAAGCCAGGGTTTGTGTAGGGGATCCCTGCTAGGTTTTTAGGGGACAGGGTTTTGTAGGAACGAGGCTTGCTTTGCAATTAAGCTGTGTCGTACCGCAGAAAATAAATTGATCTGTCTATTTCTTGCTTCTGCATAAAAGATTTAAAGTGCCAGGTGTTCTCCTCTATTCTTGCAGTGATATTTGTCTTATGTGTTTGCTTTTGAGTGGTTCTTTTATTTTTTTTTTTTTGGTCCCTTAAGTTGTGCAGGTCATGTCCTGTAAAAAAAAAGCCTGCTTTGCTGATTGAGTCCATCCTTGTGGTCCCCCGTTTTATTTCTCGTTGCCAGTGGTGAGGTCAGGACTCCACAGATGTCAGTATCTGGGTCACGGTGAAGACAGAATCTCCCACGGCTTGGAATTTCAGTTGCTTAGTAGCCGCTGGCCTTGGAAAGACGCAGCGGGAAGCCGGGAAGGTATTGTGATTTTTGCAGTGCCGTGGGGAGTCTGGGTAAACTGGCTTCGCCAGTAGGGGTGACAGCCACATATCAGATGACCAAGATGGAAAGAATTTGAATACAGGAATACAAATGTGTTAATGCAAAGAAATAAATTAATATTGATCTGGATGCTTTGGATGTGTGTGTCACAATTACATAAGTGTTATACCAGTACAGGGAAGCTGTTCTACTGGTCCCTTCCCACCCGGGAGGAGTTATAGTGGCATAATGCCCGTGTGTACTGATATAACCGCGTCCACCATAGGGGCAGAAGTAGTACTGCTTGAACTATAGTTAAACCAGTACAGCTGTTGTGTGAAGACAAGCCTGTCATTATTTATTAGGTGTATTATGGTATTACCTGAGGGCCTCTGTCCTCCACTGTGCTGGTTGCTGTATGTTGTTATTAGGTGTATTACGGTATCAGCTCAGAACCCCCATCCTGCACCAGGACCCTGTGATGCTAGGCACTGTCCATTGTATATGATCAGTGCAGCGTCTCAGTCCTGGACCAGGATCCCATTGCGCTTGGCGCTGTACATTATATATTAAGTGTATGACAGTAGAACCTGAGAACCCAAGTCCTGAATGAGGACTCCATTTTGTTGGTCCCTGTCCATGATATATTGGGTATATTATGGTAGCACATCAGGGTCCCAGAGACAGGTAGTGTGTGCTATATATTAGGTGTATTATGGTAGTAACTGAGAACCCCAGTCATGGACCAGGACCCCGTTGTGTTGAGTGCTGTACCTTATATATTAGGTGTATTACGGTAGCAGCTCAGCGCCCCAGTCCTGGCCCAGGACCCCATTGTGCTAACTACTGTAAGCTATATATTTAGGTGTATTATGGTAGGGCCTGAGAGTCCAAGCCCTGGACCAGGACTCTGTTGTGCTGGGCGCTGTATTTTATATATTAGATGTATTATGGTAGCAGCCCAGCACCCCAGGGATCGACCAGGACCCCATTGTGCTGGGCGTTATATGTTTTATATTAGGTGCCTTATGGTAGCAGTTCACAGCCCCAGGCAGGGACCTGGGACTATTGTGTCTAATAGTTACACCAGTACAAAAACTGCAGGCGGCTCTGGCTTTACCCGCTGGCCTGGAGTTAGGTGGGAAGACTGTGGCTGAGCAGGGAGTTGGACCTGGTATTCGATACAACAGACCAGCGCTCTGGTGCCTGGAGCAACCGTCCTCTTTCCCTGTATTTCCGTCTTTAGCTGTAGTTTCCCATGGGGATCGGGTACAGGACGGGGACAGGGTGAACATGGTTTATGCTTTACAGGAAGTCAGGCTCACTAGAGGATCAATGGGCTCTTCTGGACCCCTGCTCTATCAAGCAATGGTGAGTGATATGTTGCTCGAGACATGGCTCGACATCAAAGTGAAAGCAGAAGTTATTTGCATTACATATAGCTGGCTGTGTCAGTGCTCTGTTAATCACAAGCTCAGACATCTCGAAAAGGAGGAGGGGAAATTGCTAGTCAGCCTTGTTTGTTTTTCTGTGGGGGTGCTTTGGACTGTCCAGAAAACAGCCCCTGTATCTCCTAGCAGACAGAGTTGACTGGGGGAGGAACATCTGGTAAGTTCCCTTGGAAAGGGCTGGCAAGGTGAGGTTTCCAATGTGATGGTTGCGTTAGTGGTAATTATACTTACGGGGACGTAAAGGGGAATTAAGAGGAAGGATTTGACCAAGTCCTTTGTGAACTTTTTTATGGGGGCGGGGGGGAGGGCGGTTCATTTGGGTCATGGCATGTTTTCTAAAGAAGGGAAAAAAAACTTTGCAGAAAATTGATTCAATCTTGTTGTTAAAGAAGGGAAGGTTCAGAATTTGGGTGGGATTTAGTAGTGTTGTGGGGGGTCGGGACCTCTGGGTTGTACTCCTGGCTCTGGGAGCAGAATGGATCCAGTGGGTTTGAGGTGGAGGTCAGGGAGCCATGACACCTAAGTTCCATCCCTAACTCTGGGGTGGGTATCTAGTCAATTAGAGCAGGGGACCTGGCGTCCTGGGTTCTACCCTGGCTCTGTGAAGGGAGTGGGTTTTAATGGTTAGAGCGGCAAGGTAGAGGCTGAGAATCAGGACTCCTGGGTTCTATCCCTGGCTCTGGGGTGGGTGTGCGTTCTAATGGGTTTGAGCACGGGGGTGGGGGGAGGTGGGAACCAGGACTCCTGGGTTCTGTCCCTAACTTGGAGGTGGGGGGTAGTGTTATTTAGATCTTTTCATGATATGTTTGTACAATGCTCAGCAAGGTGGGATCTGGATCCATGCTTAGGGCCCCCAGGCAGTGCCCCTGTACAAATTCATCATAATAATGGTACGGTGTTTAGGTCAGTAGCACTGGGAGCCAGGACGCCTGGGTTCTCTTTCTGCCACTGATGAGCTCTGTTATTTTGGCCAAATCATTTAATCTCTCTGTGCTTCATCTCTCCCCTCCCCCGCTCCTCCCCCCAAACTGGGACTGAATACAACTTCCTGCATGTATAAGGTCTTGTTTGCACATGCACCTTACCCTGTTTAACTATACCTAAGTATACTGAGAGGGTATAGCTTCTTCCTATCCAAGAAATGGAATGAGGGAGACCAGTGTTAGGTGTCTTTACGCCGGTATAACCACCCGCACCTGACCTCCTGTGTAACCCAGGACAGAGAACTCCCTTGAATGAATTTCTGGCTAAACAAGAGCAGATCTCTGAGAAAAGTGTCCATCACTGACAATTTTAAAATCAAGATGGGAAACTCCACTATGCCCCTTGTTACATTGGTCTAATGGTTAATTCCTCTAATTGTTCAAAATTAGCGGCTTGTTCCCAGTCAGAATTTGTCTAGCTTCAGTTCCCAACCTGTGTACAAAAAGTACATCTCGACCCCACTTCCCTTTGTGGAGAAATGTCACCCCAAGTACTGGTGAACGTTGCTGTTCATATTTGAGAAACATGCCCGCATTATGTATTTCTGTCTTACAAAAAGCACCTCATTTTGAGGAGCGATGTTAAAACAAATGCGCGCCGATGTCTCTCTGCCTTTATCCAGGCTGAAATGTTTGTTTATAGTGAAAGGAAATGGCTTAGTCTGTAAGAACCTTTTGACTGTGCCAGAAATGACAGCTCGTAGTCAAAACCCTGTTGTGCTGATGCATTGCATGGCTTTTGATTGTACAGCTGCGGAAAGGATTCAGGGATCTGGGGCTAGCTCTTTAAACACAAAGTCGGATCAGTCAGCACTTTCATTTGCAATGTGAATTCTTGGGTTCGTCACTGTTTTGCTTCTGAGTGGTGCCCTCTTTGTAAATTTGTAGATTCCTCGGTTCCAAGATCATTTCATCTCACAGGCCATAGAACTTCCCCATAATAATTCTTTTTGAACTAGAGCATGGCTTAAAAAAAAATCCAATCAATCATCTTATCTTGAGTTTGTCCTTTGGATCTAACTGATGGTGGTATGTAGTATATTGACTGTGAGGACTTACTCAGCGCTGTAGGATAGGACAGATTTTTAAAGGACTGGTGTTGTTCTCTCGTGCGTAGCACACGCTCATGATTCCTGGATGTTTGGATTAATAGTGACAAAGCAAGACTGGGACCAACTTGGTAAAATCCAAACGGCGATTGTTTGTCTTTGAACTGAGGGACTTACCACTGAGAGAGGTCAGTACAGCTTGGTTTGGTTTGAAGGCCAAGCAGTTGAGGATGCGGTTTGTGCCAACACCTGTTCGTGTATCGTTTCAGCACCACAAGAACGGCCAGACTGGGTCAGAACAATGGTCCATCTAGCCCAGTGTCCTGTCTTCCGACAATGGCCAGAGGGAATGAGCAGAACATAGCAATCATCGAGTGATCCATCCCCTCTCGCCCATTCCCAGCTTCTGGCTCAGAAACTCGGGATATTCAGAGCATGGGGTTGCATCCCTGACCTTCTTGGCTAATAGCCCTTGATGGACCTATCTTCCCCGAACTCAGCTAGTTCTTTTTTCAACCCCGTCTTTTATTGTTGGCCTTGGCAGATAACCCATTTTCCCTGTCGTCTGTTCCGTTTTGCCATGGTGGTTGGTAATAACAACGTGTTGCATTTCGAAGCGCTGTGCAGAATAATTAGAATTTCTTCCCTGCAAATGTTTAGAGCATTTTTATGGTGTTCTCTCCTGCCCCCACGTATTTGTTCCTGTGCCTAGCATTTGATAGAATGGCTTTCATTTGCTTTGCTTTTCCATTCAGTATATTTCAGATGTAATGCAGTGTTCTACATGAGTATATCTTCTCCTGTTAGCCTTGCTAATCTGTTCCAATGGTGAAGTCCCCTCGCTGTTAACAATGCATACCTGCTCTCCAGTCTGACTTCATGTAGCTTCAACTTCCAGCCATTGGATTGTGTTAGACCTTTGAGTGCTAGATTGAAGAGTCCATTATTAAATATTTCTTCCCTGTGGAGGTACTCAGACTGCAGTCGGGTCTTCTCTTGGTTAAACTAAATACATTCAGTTCCTGGAGTCTCCCTCTAGAATCATCTTCATGGCTCTTCTCTGAACCCTCCCCAATTTGCCAACATCCTTCTTGAATCGTGGACACCAGAACTGGACACAGGATTCGCACCAGGGCCAAATCCAGAGGTCATAGAACCTCCCTGTTGCTACTTGAGATTCCCTTGTTTATACATCCCAGGATCACATTTGCCTTTTCGGCCCCAGTGTCACATTGGGAGCTCATGTTCTGCTGATTTTCCAGCATGACCCCAAGTCTTTTTCAGAGTCACGGCTTCCCAGGGGAGAGTCCCCCATCCCGCCAGTACGGCCTACAGTCTTTGTTCCCAGATAGGAGTCTATATCTGGTGCAAAGTGGCTCCAGCACCGTACTGTACTCCTGGGTTCTATCACTGGCCTGTTGGGTGTAGCAGTCTCCGATCCTGTCCCCTACCCAATAGATCACACGGCTTTTCTCAGAGCACGAGAACCCCACTCTGATCTGGATAGGTTGCTATGGCCTACGCTATATGTCGTCTTGGAAGGCTTAGATTTTTATCAGGAATTGTTCTTAGCCATTGATTTCTCTGGCCACACGCACACCCAGGAAGCTGGGAATCGAAACGTACTGATAGGCAAAGTAAGACAAATGCAGCTTGAGAACTTTTATTTAAGGATATTTACTTGATGTATTTTGACGGGTGTTGTTGACAGTTTGCATTCTAATGGCTGTTAAGTGTTGACTTTTTGAATTTCAACATCTACAGTCCTTAAATAATTATTGTCTGGCCCCTCCTCCATTAATTTCCAGCAACTGTGAAAATTTAAATTGATAAATATAGGGAAAAAAATGCTTAAAATGAACACCTATGATATCCGTCAAATAAAAAATCCAGGAATTCTGTCCAGTTTAGTTATAGGTGAGGTCGGAGTAGATGATCATAGCAGTGCATTGTGGTCTTAAAATCTAGGAATCCTGTGTTGTTGTTGTCTCCCCTCTCCCCTCTCTTCCCACATCATTAGCAGATCTTGGCTTTATCTAGCCAGATGAAGTGGGCTGGTGCGCTTTCTGGATCACTTGTCTCTCTGTGCTGTGGTGTATCTTTTCCTCCTTCAGGGTGGTGATATCCTGGGTATATTTATTTTTGGTCACTACTCTGTGTATGAGGATTGAGCTAAGAGAGGAAAGATGAGGTTGTGACGTAGTTTAAGGTTTACATTTTTAACAGGGGAGGGAATTGATGCCTAGAACACCTTACCAAAGGCTATGCTGGGTTCTCCATCACCGGCCAGTTTTGAAGGAAGATGGGGTGGTTTTTTTTCTCAAAGATCTGCTCTGGTTCAACCAGGCGTGAATTTTGGGCTACCTGTGGTCCGAGTAGGGGATCCCAGTGGTCATGTCTGGCTTTATAATCTATGACTCGGTGAATTTAAATTGCAGTAGGGGCATAAGGCCAGTGAGGCCAGGGTCCCCATTGTGTGAGAAGCTCTACAAATGTGCCCTGCTCTGAAGAGTTGATGATCTTCTTATGTGTTGGTCCGGTTCCTGGACCAATGAGACCCTGATCTCAGCTGGACTCCTTTCATGTGAATAATAAAATACAAGTTGAAAACCACCGGGCTGGAATTTTGTTGTCGTTGCCACCGGTGGAATGGGGTGGCCCTTTGAAGTCAAGCCCTTTTGTGGAATTTGTGCTCTTCTGTTTCATTGCATGGTTCTGTAGTTCCCCGTTGGACGTATTTCCTCGTTTTCAGTCTGTTGGTGTGTGGGCAAATCCACTGAAATAGAAAAAGCCCCCTGTGAGGTACCAGGGCTTTTGTCTTTAATGTGGGCAAGGGAAATCTGTCCTGGGTCCGGTTCTGTTCAATATCTTCATGTGTGATTTGGATAACAATGGAGAGAGTACACTGATAAAGTGTGCGGACAACACCAAGCTGGGAGGGTTGGCAAGTGCTTTGCAGGACAGGGTTAGAATTCAAAATGATCTTGACAAACTGCAGAAATGGTCGGAAGTAAGTAGGATGAAATTCAATATGGAGAAGTGCAAGTACTCCACTTAGGAAGGAACAGGTCTTCGCATACACACAAAATGGGAAATGACTGCCTAGGAAGGAGTACGGTGGAAAAGGATCTGGGAGTTATAGTGGACCGCAAGCTAAATATAAGTCAACTATATGATACTGTTGCCAAAAAAAAAAAGTGTACATCCTTCTGGGTTGTTTTAGCGAGACACACGGTGTAATTCTTCCACTCTGCTCAGCGCTGATGAGACCTCAGCTGCAGTACTGTGTCCGCTTGTGAGCACCCTGCTTTGGGAGCACACACTGGGGACAGGCCGGAGGAGAGCAACACAAATGAGGAAAGGTGTAGAAAACATGACTCCGACTGGTCAGATTTAAAAAAACAGCAGGGTGAGGAGTATTGTTTAATCTGGAGAAGAGACGGCTGAGGGGGGACATGTTGACAGTTTTTAAGTACATAGAAAGTGGTTTTAAAGAGCAGCGTGATAAATTGTTCTCCTTATCCGCTGAGGACAGGACAAGAAGCATTGAGTTTAAGTAGCAGCAAGGGAGGGTTAGGTTGGACATTAGGAAAAACTTCCTGACTGTCAGGGTAGCTAAACACGGGAACAAATTCCCTACGGAGGTTGTGGAACCTCCATCGCTGCAGGTAGTTAAGAGCAGCTTAGACAAACCCCTGTCAGGGATGGGCTAGATCACACTTCCTCCTGCCTCAGTGCAGGGGACTGGCCAGCTGACCTCTGGAGGTCCCTGCCAGCCTGCACTCCCAGGGTTCCTAGGGGGCAGCCATGTTTAAAGAAAGCCCGGCTGGTCCTCGGCACCCTGCAGTTCCCAGATTGTTAACATGGTGCATTTTCCCAGCAGAGAAGAGGCCTGAGGCAGAGGAGGGTGGGGGCGGCTGCAGAATGTAAAGAAATAGAAGATGACAAAAGCCCTAGTTCAGTCCCTTAGCCCATCTTCCCGCCTGCAAACGGCAAATGGGGAACTCAGGATCACTGTCCCCTTTCTTATTGTGTTCCGCCTCTCCGGGCCGAGCGTGCCCGGCGCTCCCTACCTTCTCCGCCTCGCCTCTCCGGGCCGAGCGTGCCCGGCGCTCCCTACCTTCTCCGCCTCGCCTCTCCGGGCCGAGCGTGCCCGGCACTCCCTACCCTCTCCGCCTCGCCTCTCCGGGCCGAGCGTGCCCGGCGCTCCCTACCTTCTCCGCCTCGCCTCTCCGGGCCGAGCGTGCCCGGCGCTCCCTACCCTCTCCGCCTCGCCTCTCTGGGCCGAGCGTGCCCGGCGCTCCCTACCCTCTCCGCCTCGCCTCTCCGGGCTGAGCGTGCCCGGCGCTCTATACCCTCTCCGCCTCGCCTCTCCGGGCCGAGCGTGCCCGGCGCTCCCTACCTTCTCCGCCTCGCCTCTCCGGGCCGAGCGTGCCCGGCGCTCCCTACCCTCCCCGCCTCGCCTCTCCGGGCCGAGCGTGCCCGGCGCTCTCTACCTTCCCCGCCTCGCCTCTCCGGGCCGAGCGTGCCCGGCGCTCCCTACCTTCTCCGCCTCGCCTCTCCGGGCCGAGCGTGCCCGGCGCTCCCTACCTTCTCCGCCTCGCCTCTCCGGGCCGAGCGTGCCCGGCGCTCCCTACCTTCTCCGCCTCGCCTCTCCGGGCCGAGCGTGCCTGGCGCTCTATACCCTCTCCGCCTCGCCTCTCCGGGCTGAGCGTGCCCGGCGCTCCCTACCTTCTCCGCCTCGCCTCTCCAGGCCGAGCGTGCCCGGCGCTCTATACCCTCTCCGCCTCGCCTCTCCGGGCTGAGCGTGCCGGCGCTCTCTACCCTCTCCGCCTCGCCTCTCCGGGCCGAGCGTGCCTGGCGCTCCCTACCCTCCCCGCCTCGCCTCTCCGGGCCGAGCGTGCCCGGCGCTCCCTACCCTCTCCGCCTCGCCTCTCCAGGCCGAGCGTGCCCGGCGCTCTATACCCTCTCCGCCTCGCCTCTCCGGGCTGAGCGTGCCCGGCGCTCTCTACCCTCTCCGCCTCGCCTCTCCGGGCCGAGCGTGCCTGGCGCTCCCTACCCTCCCCGCCTCGCCTCTCCGGGCCGAGCGTGCCCGGCGCTCCCTACCCTCTCCGCCTCGCCTCTCCGGGCCGAGCGTGCCCGGCGCTCCCTACCCTCTCCGCCTCGCCTCTCCGGGCCGAGCGTGCCCGGCGCTCCCTACCCTCTCCGCCTCGCCTCTCCGGGCTGAGCGTGCCCGGCGCTCCCTACCTTCTCCGCCTCGCCTCTCCAGGCCGAGCGTGCCCGGCACTCCCTACCCTCTCCGCCTCGCCTCTCCGGGCCGAGCGTGCCTGGCGCTCCCTACCTTCTCCGCCTCGCCTCTCCGGGCCGAGCGTGCCCGGCGCTCCCTACCTTCTCCGCCTCGCCTCTCCGGGCCGAGCGTGCCCGGCGCTCCCTACCTTCTCCGCCTCGCCTCTCCGGGCCGAGCGTGCCTGGCGCTCTATACCCTCTCCGCCTCGCCTCTCCGGGCTGAGCGTGCCCGGCGCTCCCTACCTTCTCCGCCTCGCCTCTCCAGGCCGAGCGTGCCCGGCGCTCTATACCCTCTCCGCCTCGCCTCTCCGGGCTGAGCGTGCCCGGCGCTCTCTACCCTCTCCGCCTCGCCTCTCCGGGCCGAGCGTGCCTGGCGCTCCCTACCCTCCCCGCCTCGCCTCTCCGGGCCGAGCGTGCCCGGCGCTCCCTACCCTCCCCGCCTCGCCTCTCCGGGCCGAGCGTGCCCGGCGCTCCCTACCCTCTCCGCCTCGCCTCTCCGGGCCGAGCGTGCCCGGCGCTCCCTACCCTCTCCGCCTCGCCTCTCCGGGCCGAGCGTGCCCGGCGCTCCCTACCTTCTCCGCCTCGCCTCTCCGGGCCGAGCGTGCCCGGCGCTCCCTACCTTCTCCGCCTCGCCTCTCCGGGCCGAGCGTGCCTGGCGCTCCCTACCCTCTCCGCCTTGCCTCTCCGGGCCGAGCGTGCCCGGCGCTCCCTACCTTCTCCGCCTCGCCTCTCCGGGCCGAGCGTGCCCGGCGCTCTATACCTTCTCCGCCTCGCCTCTCCGGGCCGAGCGTGCCCGGCGCTCCCTACCTTCTCCGCCTCGCCTCTCCAGGCCGAGCGTGCCCGGCACTCCCTACCCTCTCCGCCTCGCCTCTCCGGGCCGAGCGTGCCCGGCGCTCCCTACCCTCTCCGCCTCGCCTCTCCGGGCCGAGCGTGCCCGGCGCTCTATACCCTCTCCGCCTCGCCTCTCCGGGCTGAGCGTGCCCGGCGCTCTCTACCCTCTCCGCCTCGCCTCTCCGGGCCGAGCGTGCCCGGCGCTCCCTACCTTCTCCGCCTCGCCTCTCCGGGCCGAGCGTGCCTGGCGCTCCCTACCCTCCCCGCCTCGCCTCTCCGGGCCGAGCGTGCCCGGCGCTCCCTACCTTCTCCGCCTCGCCTCTCCGGGCCGAGCGTGCCCGGCGCTCTATACCCTCTCCGCCTCGCCTCTCCGGGCCGAGCGTGCCCGGCGCTCCCTACCCTCTCCGCCTCGCCTCTCCGGGCCGAGCGTGCCCGGCGCTCTCTACCCTCTCCGCCTCGCCTCTCCGGGCCGAGCGTGCCCGGCGCTCCCTACCCTCTCCGCCTCGCCTCTCCGGGCCGAGCGTGCCCGGCGCTCCCTACCCTCTCCGCCTCGCCTCTCCGGGCCGAGCGTGCCCGGCGCTCCCTACCCTCCCCGCCTCGCCTCTCCGGGCCGAGCGTGCCCGGCGCTCCCTACCTTCTCCGCCTCGCCTCTCCGGGCCGAGCGTGCCCGGCGCTCCCTACCTTCTCCGCCTCGCCTCTCCGGGCCGAGCGTGCCCGGCGCTCCCTACCTTCTCCGCCTCGCCTCTCCGGGCCGAGCGTGCCTGGCGCTCCCTACCCTCCCCGCCTCGCCTCTCCGGGCCGAGCGTGCCCGGCGCTCCCTACCTTCTCCGCCTCGCCTCTCCGGGCCGAGCGTGCCCGGCGCTCTATACCCTCTCCGCCTCGCCTCTCCGGGCCGAGCGTGCCCGGCGCTCCCTACCCTCTCCGCCTCGCCTCTCCGGGCCGAGCGTGCCCGGCGCTCTCTACCCTCTCCGCCTCGCCTCTCCGGGCCGAGCGTGCCCGGCGCTCTATACCCTCTCCGCCTCGCCTCTCCGGGCCGAGCGTGCCCGGCGCTCTATACCCTCTCCGCCTCGCCTCTCCGGGCCGAGCGTGCCCGGCGCTCTATACCCTCTCCGCCTCGCCTCTCCGGGCTGAATGTGCCCGGCGCTCTATACCCTCTCCGCCTCGCCTCTCCGGGCTGAGCGTGCCCGGCGCTCTATACCCTCTCCGCCTCGCCTCTCCGGGCCGAGCGTGCCCGGCGCTCTCTACCCTCTCCGCCTCGCCTCTCCGGGCCGAGCGTGCCCGGCGCTCCCTACCCTCTCCGCCTCGCCTCTCCGGGCCGAGCGTGCCCGGCGCTCTATACCCTCTCCGCCTTGCCTCTCCGGGCCGAGCGTGCCCGGCGCTCTCTACCCTCTCCGCCTCGCCTCTCCGGGCCGAGCGTGCCCGGCGCTCTCTACCCTCTCCGCCTCGCCTCTCCGGGCTGAGCGTGCCCGGCGCTCTCTACCCTCTCCGCCTCGCCTCTCCGGGCTGAGCGTGCCCGGCGCTCTCTACCTGGCCTTATCTTTTCTAAGCCACTGATTATTTTTTGTGCTCGCCTCTGGACTCTCCAGTTCGTTCCCATCTCTCTTAAGGTGCATTGCCCAGAACTGGACACTGGACTCCAGCCGAGGCCTGGGTAGAGCGGGACAGTTACTTCCAGTGGCTTCTATGTGACTCTCTTTTTCATACATCCCAGGATGACATTCGCCTTGTTTGCATCATGCTGTTAACACATGTTCAATTTATGACCCAGTAAAACCCCCAGGTCCTTTCCTGCAGTACTGCTGCCTGAGCGTGGGGGATTTACTTTGTAGTACTCTGCGCTTTTCTTCACAGAAATTCCACCTGATTGAATTCAGACTGGTTCTCCAGTTCAGGCTGTAAGCTCTGGCCTGGGGGCTGGCTATTACTACATGAATTTTTACCAGGGAGGGTAATTAACCACTGGGACAATTTCGCAAGGGTCATGGTGGGGTGTTTTTCTGAAAGATCTACTATAGGTCAAGCATGAATTAGTCTGGGGAAGTTCAGGGGCCCGTGTTGTACAGGAGATCAGACTAGATGGTGACAGGTTTTCCTTCTGGCCTTCTCATCTGTGAATAAGAAGGGGCATGATAAAAGGAGATGAAATTATGACTGGGATGTGGAAGGTAGGCATAGAGCTTCTGCTCCCCCTGTGTCCTAACACCAGAAGAGACATGAAAGGTGGCTAAAAAATTTCTTCTATGCAGCAAATGCCTTGCCACAGGAAAGTGATGAGGCTGAGAACGTAGCCAGGTTCAGAAAAGAGACCGGACACTTGCATGGCTGTCGAGGCTATTCAGAGTTGTTATAAGGGGTAGTAACGAATTCTGGAAGGCATATTAAGCTGACTTTTGTTGTACGGTAACATGAGTAAGGATTGCAGTAACCCCTGGCGGGCCCTGTTAGGCTAGAGGCTATATGAACACAGAATGAAACTTTGCAATCTGAGTAGTCTTAAGTGTCCCATGAGAGCACTTTCCCACAGTCAAAGCAGCTCTTGCTGGTAGCCGATTTCCCTGATCTTCAGTCCTACGCTTCCTCTTTCTTAATTTCGCACCATGTACATAGCGGAATTGGTGCAGCAGGGGCCTCCGTGCCCGGCTTCTCGGTGGCAGGGGGCTGCTGTCGGTGCCTGTGCCGTGCTCAGCGGTTGGGGTGTAGGGCCTCTTGCGCTGAAACTGACCCCCTTTCCTACGTTGTCAGCGTGTGTCCTGTCCTGGGAAATGTCAGAAGTGAATCGTAGCTGCCAAAACCATCCCCCATTGGATCACTTGGCTCCAGAGTGCACGTGGTGGCTTCTGGGGCACATGGCAGCTAAGTAGATGCACAGATTTTAAGACCCTGAGGAACCATTAGATCCTTAGTTTGATCTCCTGTGTTACACGAGCCAGGGAACTTATTTCTCTTACCTCGGAGCCAGGACTCCTGGGTTCTCTCCCGGCTCTGGGAGGGGAGTGGGGGCTGGTGGTTAGAGCTTGAGGGGTGCTGGGAGCCAGGACGCTTGGGTTCTCTCCCTGGCTCTGGGAGGGGAGTGGAGGCTGGTGGTTAGAGCGAGGGGGGCGGGGGCTGGGAGCCAGGACTCCTGGGTTTTATGCTTGGCTCTGGGAGGGGAGTGGGGGCTGATGGTAAGAGCGGGGGTGGGGCTGGGAGTCAGGACTCCTGGGTTTTATGCTTGGCTCTGGGAAGGGGGTGGTGTCTAGTGGTTAGAGCACGTTTGAGCAGGGTGGGGCTGGGAACTGAGACTCATGGGTTCTATCCCCAGCTCTGGGATCCTTTCAAAAAGGCAGCCCCCAGAACAGAGCCTGGTGTTCCCAACGGGGCGTTGTCATCGTAACGCAGTGCTCACTAGCTTAACACAGCAGCGGTATCCGTAGAGATCAGAGTGGAGTCCATTAATTCATCTCTCCGTTTCACATTTCCTTGGTCCGGCGTTCTCAGTGATTAAATGCACTTTCATTGAGCAGCCAAATGTACGTGTATGAGGGAGCTCTTTAAAAATTCAAACGTCCAAAACTGCATCCAGACCCTTGCGAATTGCAGTGGCTGTGCTTTCCTCTTGGCTGGAAACCCAGATTTCACTGGGCTTGGTTAGAAATGATTAATTAAGGACCCATAATGTGCTCAAGACAGAAAATAAATACAGCCCCTTGGCCACGAGAACTTACAAGCTAAGAGGCCGGCATGTCTGAGCCAGCGCATTTTAGCAAATCCAGAGGGAAGAGACATTTACTGAGTTATGAGGAACTGGGAGTTTCTCTTCCTGGCTCCACTGCTGATGCGCAGAGCATACCACCTTCCGCCTTTACCTCAGTTTCCCCTCCCACCTTTTGTTTGTTTTTCTGGGCCTGGGCCATCTCTTGTTATGGGTTTGTACGGCATCTGTCACAGAGGGGCCCCCCTTCTGTCAGGGCTTGTCCGGTGCCACAAGGCTCTGTATGGTGCCCCGTGGAACAAAAGACCTTGGTATCAATTGGGTGACCCTGTACAGTGTCTGGAACCATGAAGGGGCTGCGGTCTCTATTGGGGGGGGGAAGGGGGTTGGGGAACGCTGCGTACAGCACAGTGATGGCCTTCATCTCGTCAGGGAGCTGGGTTAGTATTGTCGAGTGACTCTCCGGTTTGTTCTTTCGCTGGCTGGGGGTGGGGAGGAGGGGAGAAGAAGCCCCCAGAGATTTTGCACTTTTGGCGGCTGTTTCGTGATTTACCTTCTGAAACGATCCTATTCTTGCTCCCTTCGTCTCCTTTCAGGTTTGTTATGGGGATGCTCTGAGAGGAAGTAAGTCCTAGTAACATCCTGCCGGGTGTGAGGAGGGAGGACACAGGAGAAAGGTACCAATGGCTACAGATTCCGGTGAGCCAGCCAGCACGGAAGATCCGGAAAAACCTGATGGAGTTTCTCTGGAGGGCAGGATCCCGACCATCGAAGCTGCTTTGATCATGGAACCCGCTGGTGCCCCGGCCTCTGGGGGCACCAGGGAACGGAAGCGGTTCTTCCGCAAGAGTGTGGAGATCATGGAGGAGGACAGAACCACTGAGCCGTCTCCCAGGGATGAGCGAGAGCAGCTGGCTGCGTGCGGTCGCCGAGTGGACCAGCTCTCTGCTGGCGTGCTGGGGCAGGAGGTCAGGAATGAGCTGGGTTCCAAGGCGATTTCGGAGGTCTCCAAGGAGAAGACCAAGAAGGAGATTGAAGAGGAAGCAGAGATGAAAGCGGTGGCCACCTCGCCCAGCGGCCGCTTCCTGAAATTCGATATTGAGTTGGGCCGAGGGGCCTTTAAAACTGTCTTCAAAGGGCTCGACACAGAGACGTGGGTTGAGGTGGCCTGGTGTGAACTTCAGGTTAGTACAGCAGATGTCATTCTGTGCAGTAATTGGTGTGTTTTCTCTTAAATCTCCAGCTCCTGGAGTCCTGGGATTATGTAAAAACCAAGTGAAAGCCTGGGTTGTAAAACCTGTAGCAGCTGGGAGAAGTAATCTGCCATCTGTGCAGTTGCCAATGAAAATTGTTGTATGCAAATTAGTTGCAGAGTAATGGGGGATGCTTGGTTGAGTTACCTCTGATACGCTGATATATTCCTGGCATGGGTAACAGGCTGCCTGTTTTTAAATCCAGATCTGTCCTAGGAATTATGTTGGCCTGTGACTCTCAGGGATGATTGAACCTGCTTGTATCTGTTTGCATCGCTTCACCCTGACTCAACAGACATTCTAGGCTTTAGAGTGACACACTGACAGAGCGACCCTCCTTGAATCTTCTTACACGCATAGGCTAGGAATGTAATCCTCCTCCTCTAAGACTTAGGAGACCCGGGTTTGATTCTGTGGTTCACCATAAACTTCTTGCGTGGTCACGTCATTTAGCCTCTCTGCCTTCACTTTGCCCATCTGTCTAGCGCTGCCCTGCCTCGCACGGGTGTCGTGGCAAGTCGGGATTGTGAAATGCTTTAAGCGCTGCAGGTAAAACGTGCTGTGTAATTTTATTTGGGGGAAGTCCTACAGCTGGCGTCAGACTCAGTGACCATAGTCCCTTCTGGCTTTGGTATCTGTAAGAGCCCGTAACTTTTTTTCTTTTATTATGATTATTAAAACTCTCTGCTCACGCTCGCTTTTTAAAAATGGATCCTCACTCTCCTGCCAGATTCTCGCCTTTAGTAGAGATGGCTGCAGAACCAGGGAATCTCTCCATCCCCCTGGGCTGAGGCAGGCCCTGAGGGAAGTGGGGGCGGAGAAGCTGTGTCATGTGCCCTCACCAGCTTGCTGAAAATGTTCGGAATGACTTTGTCTTGTGAGAGTGAAGCCAGCCCTGAGGACTGTGAAATGGGTTTTAACCTCAGCTAACGTATCTGACTGCTGGTCTGTGGTACATTTCTAGTCCTTAAAGCCCCAGCACCTGGATTCATGTGATGTGAGAGTCTCGGCTTTCTTTAAAAAAAAAAAAAGGAAGTAAGTTTCTAGCAGGGAAAAGCTTTGAATCATGAACCATAAAGGCTCAGAAGTCAGAAGGCCAATAACCCCTTCTCTCCCTGACACTTGAAATCTGGTGAGATCCTCATCATTGTTTTCGGTTGGACAGGCCCCCATGAGGGATGGTACGGGTTTCCTTGGGTCTGCCTCAGCTGATCTCTCGAGGTCCCTTCCAGCCCTGCCTTTCTGTGGTTGCCTGACGTTTAAGCTAATCTTTTGAATTTTTGCCTCGGGGGTTTGTGAACGCGTGGGGCCGGCAGATACATAAGACGGGTGTGGCTGCAACCCCCCGTGATGAGTTTTCTGGTACTTCTGCTGTTGGCTCTTCTAGTGATTGCTGGCCAGGCTCAGCCCTGCCCATCGCGCTGCTGGGGATTGGATCCTTGTTTCCTTGTGTATGTCTATCTGTGTGTCTGTCTCTACCTGTTTTCTTTTTATTTGAATGGGAAGCTCCGTGGGGCAGGGACCACTTTTTTGTTCTGCCTTTGTACAGCGCCTGGCGCAGTGGGGTCTTGGTCTGTGGGGGCGCCTGATAGGAGCTACTGTAATACACCTAATAAATAGCAATAATGATGTACAGCACCTAGCACAATGGGCTTCTGGGCCACCACTCGGGTTCCTAGGTGCTACCATAATACGCCTAGTAAATCATACCATGGGGTCGCTCTCTTCGCTGAGCTCACTGTACGCTCCCTCCGTTCCCCACACAAACTGCTTTAGATGCTCGCCTCCCATCCTGCTCCAGTGCAGAGACTCGCTGCCGCGCCCGATCTCCCCGTATGCCAAGGGCTCTGTCTCCCCCCCAGGTCCCTCATCTCCCATACCAAGGCCCTATCTATCTCATAGAGCTGGAAGGGATCTCGAAAGGTCATCGAGTCCAGCCCCCTGCCTTCACTAGCAAGACCATGTACTGATTTTAGCCCCAGATTCCTAAGTGGCCCCCTCAAGGATTGAACTCACAACTCAGCACCCGGCACAATGGGGCCCTGATCTGAGCTGGGGCAGGGCCTGTCTCTCGCTGTGTGTCTGGGCAGCGCCCGGCGCAACGAGGCCCTGATCTGAGCTGGGGCAGGGCCTGTCTCTTGCTGTGTGTCTGGGCAGCGCCCGGCGCAACGAGGCCCTGATCTGAGCTGGGGCAGGGCCTGTCTCTTGCTGTGTGTCTGGGCAGCGCCCGGCGCAACGAGGCCCTGATCTGAGCTGGGGCAGGGTCTGTCTCTTGCTGTGTGTCTGGGCAGCGCCCGGCGCAACGAGGCCCTGATCTGAGCTGGGGCAGGGCCTGTCTCTTGCTGTGTGTCTGGGCAGCGCCCGGCGCAACGGGACCCTGATCTGAGCTGGGGCAGGGCCTGTCTCTTGCTGTGTGTCTGGGCAGCGCCCGGCACAACGGGGCCCTGATCTAAGCTGGGGCAGGGCCTGTCTCTTGGTGTGTGTCTGGGCAGCGCCCGGCGCAACGAGGCCCTGATCTGAGCTGGGGCAGGGCCTGTCTCTCGCTGTGTGTCTGGGCAGCGCCCGGCACAACGAGGCCCTGATCTGAGCTGGGGCAGGGCCTGTCTCTTGCTGTGTGTCTGGGCAGCGCCCGGCACAATGGGACCCTGATCTCAGTCGAGGTCATTCAGCGCCACCGTATTGTGAGTAACTGTAACATCATAATCTAGAATAAGGTCTCTGAAACCTAGAACTGTTAGTATCTTTTCAGCACAGCTCCCAGCTGCAGCCTTGTTGCGTATGGGTTTTTATCCCCGGCAGGAGCTGGGTCTGTTCTCCATAGATGGCCTGTCCACTAGACCTCACCCCCCAAAGAACTGGTCATCTCTGCCTCCTTCTCCGGGGCTAGAGCACCTACAGTAATGCTGTAGTGGGTGAACCAAAGCAAAGATTGATGGGGAAAGCTGGTGGGGTGGGTAAAGTGCTATTTTAGAGCAAGTCAGACCTTTGCCAGTGAAAATCCTCTTTGTTTCCTGGGAAACATTGAGCATCTGAGTGGTTCTGATTCAAAAGCCAGTGTGTTGCTGGTTGTGGGTTTTTTTCCCCCTCAGTGGGAGGCACAATAGTTACCACAGACATAATAATTAGTTTAATCTTCTGTGCAGGGAGTTTGAGCTGCCGAGCCTGGTCAGAATTTTCCACTCCTCATGCAGCTGCGTTCAGCCAGGGATGAATTCAGGGCAGTTTGGTGGCTTGTATCTGGTCTTGGACTCTGCCAACCTAGAGAGCTCCAGGGCAGGGGCATGTCAGCTCGCAGCAGGGGTAGATGTGTAAACAAGAGCCTCCTGTGGCTGCCTGATCTGTTCCCACAGTCATTGATCTGGCCGGCCAATCAATAACCTTCCCCCGTGCTAGCACTATGGGGGTGCTAATGGGGGGCCCTGAGCCGGAGGGTTTGCAAGCAGAATGTTATGGAGCCCGACCCTGTGTCTGACTGTCATGCTGGACGTGGGAACTCCTTCCCGTGCCCCTCTGCCTCTCACTTTATGGCATGAATAAGGTTGCCAGCCCTCTAGGATTGGCCTGGAGTCTCCAGAAATTAAAGATTATGTCATGTGATGAAATCTCCAGGACTATGTCTGACCAAAATTGGCAGCCCTTGGCCTGAAGCCCACCACTCTGCCGTGGCCGCAAACTCCCTGGCTGGCCGCTTTCACGTGTGTGGCCCAGTGCGTAGAAACAGCTTTGCCAGGTGGCCCCATCTGTTGGTGGTGGGTCTTCATCCAGTGAGAGAACGGCAGAACCAGGCCCAGAGATGGTCTGATAATGCGTTCGCATCATTAGCTTTCTTCTCTGACCACCTCCCAATTGGTGGACTTTGAGTCTCACTATGGGCGACTGAGATAGAGAATCCGTGTTTCCATTCTATGGGGTGGGGGGGGGGACTGAGTCATGGAGGGGGAAAAGTGACTTGACCAAGGTTGCACAGGAAGTCTGTGGCGAAGGCAGAAAGTAGACCAGAGAGAGGTTGGCTCAGTGGGTTGTAGCCCCTGGCCAGGCCCAGATTAACAAGTCTGCAGTTGTTGCACTTGCAGAAGGCCCTGGCCAGATGGATCACACCACCAGTTGCTGAGATTTGGCCTGGACAACAGAGGGGCAACCAGGCCAAACCTGAGTGGGGCAGGGCCCAGCGAATGCAGGGTGGGCGAGGGGCAGTGAGCTGGGATTGAGAAAAGCCGCCCTACCCTGGGACAGGAGGGAGTGGTGTGCTGAGCTGGTAGGAGGAGGACATGCCGTGAGTGGCCCAGAAGGTCTTGGGGGCAGTGGATGAGTGGGAGGTGAGTTGATGGGTTATGGGGTGAGTAGGGGGTGATGGGGTTGGAGGCTGCAGTGAGGGTGGGCCTGTTTGCATGAGGACAAAAGACTCTCCATTGAGGAGGGGTTGGCTAGGGGCTTAGAGGCCTTAGTGATTAGCAATCGGAAAAGCAGGCCAATCCAGCAAGGATTTCCTGTGTTTGAACCTTCAGCATGTCTCTTGGCAGTGCCAGACTCAAACAAACGCTTCTCAGTCTCCACAAAACTTCAGCTGCTTCTCATTCTGAGCCAGAGCCTTTGTTTACCTTTGTGTCTGTTTGACAGAGATTTGCATCTGAAATCCATCCAGTGTGCTGGGGCAGTCCTCCCTCCCGCCCTCCCTGCAATGTGGGAAATGGATGGGCATTTAACAAGTCCCTGTAGCCCTGCATGGATGGGGATCGAGTATCCAGCTGGTAGCGGCACAAAGATTAATTGGTCTTTTTTAGCTATTGCTAAAGTGATATTTGGCCTTGGGGAATGAAAACCAACCCCTTTAAAGTGTAGCAGGGAAGGTAATCTGGTCCTACTTGCCTGCCTCTTTTCATCAGCAAGCCGCCCTCCTTTCAAAGCTCCCAGCTATCCGCAGAGCTAAGTGCCACTTAGATGACTGTTTGTTTTGGCTTATGAAAGAGTAAGAGATTATGTTGGAAGGGCTGGGCCTTTGTAAAGCTACCCGCAAGAGGAAACTCGGAATGCGAGCTACCCCCAGAAACTGGGTTAGAGATTGAAACAAACTTCCTGGTAAGTCCTGGAAAGCTGTCAGGCCAGTTCTGAGCCTGCTGTAATGGCCACGAGGCAGCAACACAAAAAGGGGCACAGGTAGCAGAAACCTCAGCCCAGTGCCTGGGCGTCCTGATTTCTGCCTCGGGATGGGGTGGCCAGGGCTCCGCTGCTGGAATCCTGGGTCTAGTTCTGGTGTCCGCAGTTCAAAGGATGTTGACAATTAGAGAGGGGTCAGAGAAGAGCTGCGAGAGCGAGTAAAGGATTAGAAACGGGGCCTGACCATGAGAGACGCCGGGAATTCGGTCCCTCTGGCTTGAGTCCTTCTGCTAAGTACCTGGGTGCGGAGCAGGAATGAGTTGATAAGGGCTCTCCAGCCTGGCAGAGACATCTAACGCGGCTCCAAGGGCTGGGAGCTGAAGCTGGACAAATGCCTACTGGAAATGTGGCATAAAGTTGAATGAAGGGTTGGAACGGCTTCCCGAGGGCTGGGATGGATTCGCCGCCACTGGCAACGTTCAGATCCAGCTGGGAAGTTTTTCGAAAAGCTCGGTTCTAGCTCCATGGGGAATGAGTTCTCGGGCCCAGCTGATACAGGAGGTCACAATTGCCCCTTCTGGCCCTGAAATCGACGAATTTCCATGTAGATGGAAAACCTCCTGCGTGTGTAGGGTAGCAGGGGAGGCAGTGCAAAGGGACCCGAGTTTCCATGTCTGTCCTTTAGGATCCAACCTGATCCTGAGAGAGTCGAGTCACTTCCTGACCCAAGCCTGAGCCCCTGGCCAGGAGGGGGAGAGCCTGAGCCCAAGAGGGTCTGGCTGTTTTCCCGCCCGAGCTGGAGCCAAGTACAGGGCTCTCCTGGAAAGTAGCGACCAGTCATAGAGCAAGCGCCGTTTCAGACTGTCAGGCTGTGTCCAGGGGCTCTCGCAGCCACTGGGCCCCGCTGCCCCCGCCTCATGATCTGAGGCTGCATTTCCGAATGAACGAGTGGAATTAGATCCCAGCAGTGAGGCTGTAGCTCCTGGATGCCCCATCGCAGACCTGGTTTGGAACAATGTTAAAAGTGATTCCCTGGTGTTCTCACAACGAAGCTTCAGGCGTTCACTGCTCCGATCCCTTTGTCCCTTAATCCAATAAGGCTCCTTTCTAGCCTGCTCCGGGGCAGCCGGGGCAGCCGTGGCCTTTAATCCCTGCACTTTTCACAGCTGTTGAATGGCAGAAGTGGGTTGGCCAGGGTGGCTATTGAGCAGGCAGAGTGGAGAGGGAACAGCTGGTTAACACAGACAAACCGCCTGCTGGTGTCATTGCCTGTTGAGAGGAAAAGACTTGAGGTGATCTCCCGGGGTGTCCCAGTCGCTGGGAGTGGCTCCCGGCCCCCGCCTGGTGTGTGCACGCCGAGAGCTTGGCTCTGGCCTGTGACACAGAGGGTCTGGTCTGCCCACACACAGCCAGCCACGGGATATCAGTGTACACACAGAGACGGAGAGGATATGGGCTACCCCCGTCCCCGAGACAGAGCAGATATGGGCTATGCACCCCCCCTACAGAGACAGAGCAGCTACGGGCTACACCCACACACACACAGAGACAGAGCAGATACGGGCTACACACACACACACACACACACACACACAGAGACAGAGCAGCTACGGGCTACACACACACACACACACAGAGACAGAGCAGCTACGGGCTACACGCCCCCCCCCCAGAGACACCCCCCTCACACACACAGACAGAGCAGCTGCGGGCTACACCCACACACACAGACAGCAGATATGGGCTACACAGACAGACAGATGCACATAACGGACAGGGGCTGCAGATACACAGACATGATGGATATGGGCTGCGTACACACACAGATGCACCAACATACACAGAGAATAAGGGGTGCATGTACACACACATACCTGCACACACACATGAACATAAGAACGGCCTGGGTCAGACCAAAGGTCCAGCTAGCCCAGTGTCCCGTCTTCTGACAGTGGCCAGTGCCAGGAACCCCAGAGGGAATGAACAGAACAGGGCAATTATCAAGTGATCCATCCTGTGTCGTCTAGTCCAGCTTCTGGCACTCAGCGGTTTAGGGACACCTAGAGCATGGAGTGGAGGCTAAGGCCATCTTGGCTAGTAGCCATTGGTGGACCTCCCCTCCGTGAACGAGCCTAATTCTTTTTTGAACTTTTTTTGAAGTTGGACTTTTGGCCTTCACAACACTCCCCGGCAGCAAGTTCCCCAGGCTGACTGTGCGTTGGGTGAAGAAGTTCTTACTTCTGTTTGTTTTAAACCTGCTGCCTGTTCATTTCATTGGGTGACCCCTGGTCCTCGTGTGACATGAAGGAGAAAATTCCATTTCTTTATTCACTTTCTCCCACCATTTTTTCATGATTTTGTGCGTCCGCGCGGGCGTGCAGACCATAACCTCTGAGAGTGAATTTTCAAACGGAGAGAACTCAACACAACTGCTGAGGTCGAACCGCATCACAAATGTTGTCCAGAAGACCCCTGATTTGTCACGGCCATTAAGTCAGAATTAGCAACGCCAACACACACCCTGTTTTGTTTTAAAAGTACCCTTTGATCTCATGAAAAGACTTGGTCACAGTCTAGACATACATCACTGAGAAAAGAAATTTGACAGGGAGCCCTTCAGCGCAGCTGACAAAGGTCCACCCAAGTCCGGTGGCTGGAAGTTGCAGCTAAACAAATCAGGCTAGAAATAAGGCGTGTGTTTTAACGGGGCGGCGGGGGGGGGGGGGGGAGAAATCATTGGAACAGCTAACCGAGGGCTGTGGGGGATTCGCCGTTCTTGGACATTTGAAAATCAAGCTGAGCAGATCTTTTAGGAAAAAATCCCCTAGTCCAACCGGGAATGAATTCAGGGAAGTCCTGTGGCCTGCGTAGAGGGCAGACTAGATGCTATGAATCTATTTTATGACCCTAAAACTGTTGCCTAAAAAGCATAACCCTGGTTGTGATTTTCTAGGCACTTTACATGTAGGTAGACGTGGTCCCCTTGCCTTAAAGAGCCGAGTTTGTCGCCTATGGTGGCAAAAAGCTGTTCTCCGAAGCCTTGTCTGCAGTAAAAAGCTGTAACGTTTTCACTCTCCCAGTCTAGCTGGTCCCATAACTCTACCAGTATAACTGCCTACGCGTTAGGGCTTCTACTGGTACAGGGATATCGGTACCCCTCGCCCACACAGCTACGCTGATAAACTTTCCCGGGTAGAAGAAACTCAACATAGGGTTTCATAGATTCATAGACCCAAAGGGACAGATGACTAGAGGCCTAGGCCAGAGGGACCACTGTGGTCTCACCTGGATAACGCAGCCTCTAGAACTGCCCCCAAACAACCCCTTTTTCAAAAACAAAATCCCATCTTGATTTAAAAATTGCTGGTGCTGGAGACTCCACTACCACCCTGGGCAATCTCCTTCCAGTGTGGATCCCACGGGGCTAAATATTTACGTCGTCTTCCCAGTCTGAATTTGTCTAGCTTCAGCTCCCAGCCATCGAAGTGTCTTAGATCTTTGCCTGGCGGAGTGAAGAGCCCAGTTGAAATGTGTTCCCCACGTAGCCTCGCTGGAGCTGACTCAGATAGATCGAGCTCCTGGTGCCAAACATCTGAATACCTTTGCGGCTCTGCGCCGAGGTGCGGCTGCAATGTGACAGCTAACCAGGGATTCAACTGTGACTGTAGGGAGTAACAAGAGTGAATCTGTTTTGTTCCCCTTGTTCCAGGACAGGAAGCTAACCAAAGCCGAACAGCAACGGTTTAAGGAAGAAGCAGAGATGCTAAAAGGCCTACAGCATCCGAACATCGTCCGGTTTTACGATTCCTGGGAGTCCACGGTGAAGGGGAAGAAATGCATCGTGTTGGTCACCGAGCTGATGACGTCTGGCACCTTAAAGACGTAAGTCTGTCTGTCCCCTCCCCCTGCCCCGTCAGACATGCTGCAGGCACGCTGAGTTGGAATATGGTTGCCCTTTGGTCTTGTGTTCTGCGCAGGGGTAAAGAAAACTGCCACAGTCACCTTCTCCGAACCAGTCAGGATTTTACAGACCTCTGTCATATCTCCCTCAGTCGCCTCTTCTCTAACTGGAAAGTCCCAGTCTTTGTATCTCTCCTCATATGGCGGCTGTTCCACGCCCCAAATCCCTTTTGTTGCCCTTGTCTGAACCCTTTCTAATTCTAATCTGTTGTTTCTGAGATGGGGCGGCCAGAAGTGCGCAGTGTTCCAGGTGTGGCCGTGTCGTGGATGTATCTATTGGCGTTATGACATCTCTGGTTTATTCTCCAGCCCTTTCCTCAGGAGTCCTACCTTTCTGTTAGCTACGTTGGCTGCCGCTGCACATGGAGTGGATGTTCTCAGAGAACTAGCTACAGTGACGCCAAGATCTCTTTCGTGAGCGGCAACAGCCGATTTAGACCCCTTAATTTTTATGTATGGTTGGGATGGTTTTTTCTGTTGCTTACCGACATTGAAAATTTCATCTGCCAGGAGTCTTACTTCAGTCTGATCTTTTAAAACCCTGCCGGCATTCTGGCCTGGTCTACACTGCAGAGTTAGACCTAAGCAAGGCAGCTTACGTCGGCCTAACTCAGTAAGTGTCTACACTAAAATTTCACTCCCGCTGACGTAACTTGCCCGTGAGCGGCGTAGTCAAGGTTGATGGAGTTAGGTTGACACGGGCTCAGTGTAAACGTTGTATTGCGTATGTCAACTGTTGCCGGCTTTCAGGAGCCACCCCGCGATGCCCCACAAAAACAGTTGGATCGAGACAAGCGCTCTGGTGAGGACGCACACGGCCGACACGAGGAGCGCAGTGTTGACACACACAAGTGATGTAATTTATTGCCACGGCTCTAGGTCGACATGAGTTAGGTCGACTTAATTTTGTGGTGTATAGACATGGCCCCGGTGTCCTTCGGTGTCAGCCTTCCTGAGCCAGAGTCGGCAGCGTCGATGGTTTTAGCACTGTCCCTTAATGACTCTGAAGTGTAGACAGTGAGTGAGCCGACACCTCCTTGCAGAGAGACCCCCTAGGGAGTCAAACCCAGGTACCCAATGGTTATTACCAGCTTGCTGGCTAGTCCAGGCATGGGATGGGGGTTTGGTTTGGGAAGGGTTGACGCGTTGGAGTTGGCGTAAAGGAAGGGCTTTGTCTTGGCACACAGGTGGGTTTTCCCAGTGTAGCTCCTTTCCTAGACCGATAGCAGGTATTACCGCACTGACTTGTCTCAGCAGGCTGCTAGGCGCTCTGTGGGCACCCCCCTATGTTGGTAAAGCCTCTCCTCCTTTCTGATCAGTCCATGGTTCTCCTGCTGCCCAGGTACTTAAAGCGATTCAAAGTCATGAAGCCGAAGGTCCTGAGGAGCTGGTGCCGACAGATCTTGAAAGGGTTGCAGTTCCTCCACACCCGGACCCCACCCATCATCCATCGGGACTTGAAATGTGACAACATCTTTATCACGGGCCCCACGGGTTCGGTGAAAATTGGTGACCTGGGCCTGGCCACCTTGATGCGCACGTCGTTCGCCAAGAGCGTCATCGGTACGTCAACAGAACAGTCCCTGCTCAAGCAGCCGGCCCGGGCTGACCTGGCATGGGGGGGTGAATAATTTCCCTACTCCCTGCCTCAGTTTCCCCTTCTATAAAATGGGTATAACCACACTGACCTCCTTTCTAAATCGCTATCTGTGTGGCGGATGTTCTTTGTTCCTAGATGTATGCATCTACTGTTAGCCGTATTAAAGCAGCCTGATGGCATTCAATTGCCACGAATCCCGCAGTGTATCCCCCCACGTCACATCCGATCTCAGGTGTCCTTTTCCGAATCGTCTCGAATTACTTAGCGCCCTTTCTGGCTGTTCTCCTCTGCTCACGCTGCAGCATGCCAAAATAAAATCCTCAAGTTATCACTGCAAATTGCAGCAACAGGCCTGTGTTCTTGCAACCAAGTTAGGTTGGGCCGGGCTTTGAACTTGCAGCGTCTGTGGCACTCAGCTAGTTCAAAGCTTAGCTTATGTATGTCTCTGCATGCTGTGTAGAGAGACCCTCCGAAGCTATCAGCAAGGCGGTATCTTGACTTATTCATTGCACCTCTTTTGTTTCTGCTGACGGGGAGCTGGAATTCAAGAAGAGCGGTGTCCAGGAGGAGTTTGATGCGTGGGATGCGATGCTGCTGCTTGTCTTGCCTGAGTAAAGGCTTGTGGATCAGAGAAGCTTTTGAAAGACATCCCTCTTTCCCTCCGCAGGCACCCCCGAGTTCATGGCCCCAGAGATGTATGAAGAGCATTATGATGAGTCGGTGGACGTTTATGCTTTTGGGATGTGCATGCTGGAAATGGCTACTTCCGAGTACCCCTACTCCGAGTGCCAGAACGCCGCCCAGATCTATCGCAAAGTCACCAGCGTAGGTGTAAATTTAACTTCCTCGTTAGCAGAAACTTGTACATTGGCCGATTAGGGCGGGTAAGCCTATTACTCGGCACTAGCCTTGCTGTGCAAGCCGGAGGCTAAAAGTAGTCTGTTTGGAGCCGCCGGCTGAGCGGTGCTCTTTCCGCATTGGTCTGGGGGCACAACACGCCACTTGCTTCTGAAATTGCGCCCGGAGTGTAACGTGCCGGGCTTGGTTTCACTCTGTGAAAGCTGAGCAGCATCTTTCTCTCAAACTAAGCGCCCCAAACACTAGTCATTGGGAAATCTTGACCCACAGAGAAGAGTATGTGGAAAAAGTGGGGACTCTGATTGATTGTAGCTGGTGTGTGTAGGAGGGGTGCCTGGCATCTGAATCAGGGGCCTGTGCAGCTCCCAGTGAAACAGGCCCCAATCTTGGTCTGGGGGAAGGAGGGGCGGATTGGTGCAGTGTCCGGCACAACAGGGACCCTGGGACCCTGGACCTAGGCAGGCTGTGCAACACCCAGAATGATAGGGGCCCTAATCCCTGTCTGTCTATCTGTCTCTCTCGCGCACACACGCTTCACGCCTCTCCTTAATATGCATTAAAAGGCAGAAGGATGCTAACGTGACTCTGTGTTAGAAAGAGTTTTATCAAAGTTGCTCTTCTAGAACTGGGGAGTGGAAGCTGCCAATTCTTTCAGTGCATTCTGAAGCCCTGTTTGCTGAACCTGTCCAGAGCAGGAGAAAATGACATCAGTGCACAAACAAACCCAGTTAATTCTCAGCAAAGTCACACGTAATTATTGTGACAGAGGTGGAAAGACTGGCTAGGGTGGTTGAAAGGATGAGTCAAATAGATTAGAATGGATTTGGCCTCAGTTCCACATTATATAAAGCTCAGACATTCTGCTTAGTGTTTTAAAGTAGAGGCTGGACGTTTCAGAGTGGGATAAGGGAGTTAACAGAAGGGGCTGTCTGGATCCTACCCTCTGTGTGACGCAGCCCAGACTGGGTGACCATAATGGTCTCTTCTGGCTTTAAATGGTTGGCAGAGATCTCCCCCTGGCTGACGCTAATTTATAATGCATCTTCGAATCAGAGAAATGTTGGCCTGGAAGAGATCTTGAGAAGTGCCCCCTGCGCTGAGTTGGGACCAAGTAAAGCTAGACCATGCCTGAGGGAGTTTGTTCAGCCTGCCTTAAAACCGTCCAGCAGCACCTTTCCAGATCTGACCTACCCTTAGAACGAGAGAGTTTCCTAATATCTAACCTCCGTCTCCTTTGGTTGCTGTCCGCTTTATAACAGCCCTTAAAAGATCTGAAGACTGGCATCAGGTCCCCCCGAGCCGTCTGTTCTCAAGACTAAACACGTCTAGTTTTTGTAACTGTTCCTCATAGGTCGAGTTTTCTAAATCTTCGTTCAGTTTTGTTGCTATCCTCTGGCCCGTCTCCAGGTTGTCCAGGTCTTTCCTGAGGAGCGGCACCCGGAACCCCACACAGTTCTCCAGCTCGGGCCCAGCAGGGCCACTTCTTGTTAATAGCCCAGACCCTTTTCAGCCAGTCAGTCCCTATCTCATAGGTGTGCATTTGATTTTTCCTTCCTCAGGGACATTTTCTGCCCTTGTCTTTAGTGAATTCTCCAATTTGTCCTAATTGTTTTGAATTCTAATCCTGCCCTCCAAAGGGCCTGCAACCCCCCTAGCCTGATATCATCCATAGGTTTTATGAACACACTCGCCACTCTGTTATCCATGTTATTAATGATGGTATTGAGTAGTCCTGGCCCTGAGCCTGAACCCACTAGATACCTCCTCCAGTTTGGGAATAGCTGGGAAGTTCAAGAGGACTGCGAAAGTGCTGCTGTCATGCCAATCTTCCACAAGAACCAGTGGGGTGACCTGGGTAACATTAGCCTGGCGTCAGTCTCTCATACGGGATTCAGTCGATAAAGAATGAAAGGATTGGAATAGAATTAGTGCCTGGACCCATGGTTTTATGGACAGTGGGGCTTGCCAAAGAAAGCTGGTTTTATTCCTGATGAGATTTATAAGGTTGAGGTAGCAGCACAGATATAATAGACCTTTGATTTCCTCTATGGAATAGCAGTAGTTGGAGCCTGTCACGGAGTCCCTGGGCAGTGCTCTGGAACTGCTCCCCACCAAGCCAGGCAAGACTTTGGGGAGCCTCCTCTCCCTTGGAGCAGACTCTTTCAGGGCAAGAAGCTCACACGTCTTCACCTCCTGGGTCTCTCCTTGGAGCATTCAGCATCCTGTGCCCCTCCGTGCGCTTCCCCCAGCGAGTCCGCTCAGGCGGGGTCCTGGGGAAGCCAGAGGTTCCTGCACCCCCATGTTGTAGTCAGACATGACTCTCAGCCAGCCAGTAACACAGAAGTTTATTCGATGACAGGAACAGGGTCTAAAACAGAGCTTATAGATACAGCGAACCGGACCCCTCGGCCGGGTCCATTCTGGGGGGCAGTGAGCCAGACCCCCACCTCTGCCCTCACTCCTCGTCCCCAGCCAGCTCCAGACTGAAACCCCCTCCAGCACCTCCTCCTCTGCTCGGCCCCTTTCCCGGGCCAGGAGGTCTCCTGATCCCTTTGTCTCCTACATCTTTAGCATCCCCTTGCAGGGGGGAAGGGCCTGGCCATTAGTTGCTAGGTTACAGAGGGTCGGCCAGGAACTGAGCCCCCCTGCCCCCAGTATTCAGAGAAAATATTAAGAACATTCCCAGTTCGTCACATAGCCACACTTTAACGGTACCAGTACAGTGATTGTATTATAGCTCGTTATTAAACACCCGTTCGGGGACTCACGGCAGGAGTAACTGGATGAAATTCTACAGCCTGTGCTGTACAGAAGGGCAGGCTAGACCAGTGGTCCCCAACCTTTTAGTCTGGCGGGCGCCAGACGTAGGACCATGGTGGCGATCGAGCATCCGCCGAAATGCCGCTGAATTTTGGCAGCATTTCGGCGGTGACCCCTCTCATTGACGTCGCTTGTCGGTGGCAAGGGCGTCATCGAGAGGCGTTGCTGCTGAAATGCCGCCAAATTTCGGTAGCATTTTGGCGGATTCTCAACCGCCGGCCAGGACATGGGCGCATTTAGATGGCACTGCGTTGGGGACCACTGGGCTAGACTATCTGATGCCAGGCTGGGAGATGGGTCTATCACAGTCTACAGGAGAGGTGATTTTACCTGAGACCGATACATACAGTTGCGCTGCCCTCATTTTTAAAAAGGGTGTTGAGAAATTGGAGAGGGTGCAGAAAACCATTGGAGGGCTGGAAAAAATGCTTTGCAGTCAAAGAGGGAGGGAGAGCTTAGCTCGTCAAGGGGAAGAGTGCCAGGGGACTCGATTACTGTGTGAGCGCGTGGGGAGACGAGCCTGGGTATGAAAGGGTTCTTTGAGCTAGCGGAGAACAAGACCCAAGGGGCTGTGACTGAGCTGAAGCCAGACAGGTTCCAGCTGCAAGTGGTGCATGTTTTACCAGAGAGGAACAAACGGCAAAGGAGTCGCCTGCAAGAAGGTTCTGTTACCAGTGGTGCTGCTGGGGTCCTGTGTCCAAGTCTGGTGCCCACAGTTCAAGGAGGACGTGGGTAAATTCGGGAGGGCTCAGAGAAGAGCCATGAGAATGACTGAAGGGTTGGAAGTGAGAGATTCAAGGAGCTCGAGCTCTTTGGCTTAACCAAGAGAAGGGGCTAGGGAGTCTCGGTCACATAAGTGCCGACATAGGGAACAAAAGTTACGAGCGGGCTCTTCAGTCTGGCAGAGAAAGGTCTAACCCGATCCAGGGGATCTAGGAAACTTCTGGGTGCAGGCAGACCCTTTGGCAGTGGATCATGGAAGCCCTGCTCCCAGCTCACTGGCTCAAAGGAAGGGCTGGTGCCGCTTGGCGCACCATAACAATTCCCTTCTCTTCCAGGGCATTAAACCCGCCAGTTTCAACAAGGTGACCGACCCGGAGGTGAAAGAGATCATCGAGGGGTGCATCCGGCAGAACAAATCCGAAAGGTGTGTCCCCCTGCGAGCCACTGGCCCAGAGATCCCCGGCACAGGTGCTGATGAGGTGGCGTTGGCCACGGCCTCCGAGTCCGATTCGGGAAGTCCCCAGGACTCGAGTGCAGGCTCAAAGCAAAGCGTGTGCTCGTGTGCTTTCCTGAGTCAGCAGCCGAGCAGCTGCCGTACTGTGCGTGGGGGGGCCAAGTTAAAAAGGAAAAGCTGTGGGATCTCCTGACTACAATGGCAGTGCTGTGTAGAGATGAATTGGGACGTCTGGATTCTATTACCTGCCCCGGGTGTGGGAAGTGCAGTGGTTAGAGCAGGCTGGGGGGCTGGGAGCCAGGACGCCTGAGTTTTCTCCCCGGCTCTGGGAGGGCAGTGGGGGCTGGTGGTTAGAGCAGGCTGGGGGGCTGGGAGCCAGGACTCCTGGGTTCTCTCCCTGGCTCTGGCAGGGGAGTAGGGGCTAGTGGGTTAGAGCAGTGGGGTCTGGAAGCCAGGATACCTGGGTCCTATTCCTGGTTCTGCTGGTGATTTGCTGTGTGACCCCGAGGCAGATCATCGAGCGCTCTGGCTCCAGTTCAGCAAAGCATCTGAGGCCACATTCAGACACCCCCCCCCCCCCCGCCCCAGTTGGCCGAGTGGTTCCGTCCTTTACCCAGGCTAGAAATGATGTGGTTGAGATGGTCACCGACCAGGCTGTCAATATCCTGTTGGTGATGGGCCCCTAATCCCCCCACCTCTCCCCACCAGGTTGTCCATCAAAGACCTTTTGAACCACGCCTTCTTTGCGGAGGACACGGGGCTGCGGGTGGAGCTGGCGGAGGACGACGACGGGCTGAGCTCTGCTCTGGCCTTGAGGCTGTGGGTGGAAGACCCCAAGAAGCTGAAGGGGAAGCACAAGGACAACGAAGCCATCGAGTTCAGTTTCAACCTGGAGTCGGATGTCCCCGAGGAAGTGGCGTGTGAGATGGTGAGCGCTTCGCACGGGCTCCTCTCTCCCTCCGGCTGTGTGGGAGCTCGTCGGGGCAGGGGCTGTGTCTCGCTGTGAGTCTGTGCAGTGCCTGGTGTGACAGGAGCCCCAGTGTCAGTTTCCCCTCCTACCCTTCACACTGGAAGTTTGTCGGGGCAGGGGCTGTCTCTCACTGTTCGCATAGTCGGGCTAGCGGGGATCCAGCCGCTTTTGAGTACATGTAAATAACTCAGAAGGCCTGGAAGCATTACCATTGTTGTGCTCTGCTTGTATTTTCCATGACAAAGTCGTGTCTCGCCTGTCCTTCCTGGGCAACTCCGGGGGGGATGGAGATCTAGCCGGGCTTGTGCCATCGGGGATGTGTAGGAAACCCGACTGGTTGAGAAGTGGGAACCTTTTTTTATTTTTATTTTTTAATTCAGACTGTTCAAAACTTTATTAACATTTCTCTAACGCCGACACCGGTGATTGCTGCTGTCTCTGGCTATGTCTGCTGAGGCAGAGCACCCTGGGGATTGGGTTGGAACGTTAGAGAAACTCTCTCGTGAAGCCACAAGCAGTCGACGCGCTTACCCAGTGGCTGTCCGCATGGAGTCCTGGTGGGCCATGTGGGGTCTCACTGGGGAGCGACCCCTAGGTCTTTGCCTCTCCAAGAGATGCAGAGCATCAAAGGGCTGGGTATCCATATACCCGGCACTGGGATTTGGCTTTTATCACCCTCCTGGTGAATCCCAGTTCAGGAGAATCAGGAACACAAAGGTACCTAGACGGCTTGTCGATGCAATATCTACTAATATCCCCTACCGCCCGGCACTCGGGGATCGATTCAGACTTCCACTCCCCTAACGCCTTGCATCTGTCACAGGTATAACGTGATGTGAACTTAAACCCACTCAGGGCTTGCCTACGCCACAGTGAGTATCAAAGCTAGCTCAGGTGTGCGGCAATCACACTTTGCGACTGCGGCCAAGACATACGCTTAGTTAAACTGAAACAGGAGAATCCACCCAGAAGGCTGCGCCAGCTACAGACGGGGTGTGGGTTTTTTGGGTCACTTGGAAAGCGGTTTAAACTCAGCCAGAATAAGAGCGCTTTCCCTTAACCAACTGGCTGAATGTGTGTCGACAAGGCCTCTGTTAAAGATGGCTTTGCCAACTCCAAATGTTCTGAAATTATAAATTAGGTCTCACCCCAAAATTGTAAGGCGTGGCTTGAAAAATCTCTCTTAAAATGTGGGGTCTTGATATTTGTTTTCTAGCTTTTGAGCCTTTAGAACGTCCCTTTTGCAAGATTTGCTCCTCAGTCCCGAGGGCTAGCAAGATTTTCTTGTGAAAAGAAAGGTGACATTCTCCCCCAAATCACGTGACTCTGGCAGCTGGATTTTATGAAGAAACATCGAGGTGAAATCCTGGTTCTGTCAGGGGTCCCATATCATGAGAGTCACCAGTGCCTCTTACCTGAGGATGGGGAGAGTAGTTGAGCCACATCTCTGAGCCCTCCAAGGAGTTCTCCAGTAAAAGGGTGGGGAGCGAAGAGCCATGTGTTTTGGTTAACAAGCTGAGAGAGTCTTTCACGGGGTATCCAGAGAGCAGGCGCGATTCCTCGTCTTTCCCATCTTGATCCCCCTTCTGCAGGTGAAATCCGGATTCTTCCACGAAAGCGACTCCAAAGCTGTGGCCAAGTCCATCCGGGACCGCGTGGCCCTGATCAAGAAGACCCGAGAGCGGCGGCAAGCCAGCTGCCTGGAGGAACAGAGGGAAGCGCAGTGCAAGGCAGCCGGCGGGGCCCTGCCGCCCCAGGGCATCTCGCTGACCGGCCCAGCCCAGCTGGCGGGTGCCGAGTGGGAGGAGACAGAGGTGGACCAGCACGTCCGGCAGCAGCTGCTGCAGCAGCCTCAGCACCAGTCTTCCTTGGCGGGTACGTGGAGCGACAGGGGTAGCTAGTCAATTTCACCAGCCCCCTTTAGTCTCCTCAGGAGAGACCAAAACATCTGCCACTTGCCTGCTCCAGAAGAGAATTGTTTAGCTGAGACGTGCCCCGATGATCCCATCCTGCGGAGGGACCCCACGTCCTGCCTCCCCCCTCCCGCAACTGGCCACCCTGCACCTGGGAGCCAGACCTGCCAACTCGGCAGCTGCAAAGAGCCCCCTCACCCCTCAGTCTGGTGTCCCATCTCCAGCTGAGGCCCATCCCCGATGCTTTGGGACAAGGTAGAAAACCACCCTTGGAATACAGCTGCCTCCCCCTTTGAGCCATCGCAGGTTGTGCTGGGGCCGCGTTCACGCTACAGGGGCGCATTGGTTTAGGGGTAACCCTGGCCCAAGGTAGAGAAGCAGGGGCTTTGGACTCAGAAGGGCCTTTGGGGTGATCTGTCATCCCAGGTGGGGCTAACTCCTGGCCCAGACTCTGGCGTCACGACGGCAATAACAAGGCAGAAGGGGTGTCAGGGTCTCTTCCCACCTCCTGATGAGGGCGCACTCCACGCCCCCCTACGCTGTGACTTGGCCCCCACGCCGCTGCGGTCCCGCCCCCTCCTCAGGGTGGCAGGAAGGTGTTTTGGAGGGGTGGGGCTTGGGGCAGTTGGTGTCTCTTGGAGTCCCCGCAGACTGGTGATAATTGCCCTGGGTTTTCTGAGCAGCCATCATTGACTGTCATGCCGACCTCGCTGAGCAGCCTTAGATGTGAGTCTGTAGGCAGTGCGGCCTAGTGGATAGTGCACTGCCTGGGGGCCCAGGATAGTCGGCTTCTAGTCCCTGCCAGTCTCCATGGCATGGCTTCCCTGCTCCATAAAGCACTTGGAGACGCGCACTGGACAGGAACCTGGTGGTGTTGGTGAGGACGTAGGTCTGGACAGGGACCTTTGGTTCCCATGTCCTCTCCCGCCCTGTTTGCACCTGCTAGGACAGGACACGCTTGCCCATGCTCTGAGTGACTGACAGGCCTCTCCTGCTTCCCCATACAGCTGAGAGCCTGTCAGAGAAGAGCGCCGGGTCGGTGATTCTGTCGGAGGTCCCCAGACAGCACAGCCTGGCCTACTCGGAGCAGGTGATGAGTGGCACCCCGCAGCCCTCCATCCTCCCACCGGCAGAAGCTGGCCTTCAGGGACATCGGTACCCGTCGCAGCCACTGATGGGATGCTACCAGCAGATTCCTGGGGTAAGGCACCGCCTCGGATCACCAGCCGTCGTGCTAGGGTCAGTGACAGCAAGGGTGTCCTTAGCCACGTGCACTGCGTAAGGCCACAGAACGGTGTCTCCAGTGCCCCCAAAACCCTGCCGATTTGACCTGGGGGAAATCTCCTCCATACCTGAATCTGCTGACCCTGAGCAAGGCACACAGGCCAGGCCGTTAAAGGTACATCTACCCAGCCCGCTGCAGCGAATCCCAGAGCAAGGATTGGCAGACTTGGCCTGGTGCTGCGTCGTGACAGATCGCAGTGTAGACGACCCTGCTTGGGCTCTGAGACCCACTCATTTTGCTGGGTTTCTGAGCCTGAGAGGGAACGTCTACACTGCAGTTCTCTGCGCTGGCTCACTGGGACTCAGGCTCTGACCCAACCCTCCTAGCAGGGTCCTAGGATTCGGCTCCCGAGTCGTGAGGGGCCACGAGGCGGGAATGTAGGGGTCAGAGTTGGGGGTGTTGGGGATCAGAGTTGGGGGGGTTTGGGGAGTGGGTCAGAGTTGGGGGCATCGCAGGGGGCAGGGTTGGAGGTTAACCATTAGCTTTGGTGCGGCTTGTTACTAAATCGCCTCCATTGAGTTCAGAACCACACTGTGTCCTGGGGGGCAGGGCGTCAGGGACTCCAAACCCAGGCTCTGAGCCAGGGCTGAGCTCCAGCCCCGCTTCCATCCACACACAAATCAGTCTGGCTTGGGTCAGCGAATGCTCAGGGCCCAGGCCAAGTGGGGTGGGTCAGGCCCTGAGCCCGGCTGTGACCCGGATCCAAGCCCTGTCCTTCGGCCGTGTGAACGCAGCTCAGGTCTGCGTAGCGCATTCACTCAGCTGCGAGACACCGATCCAGCACTTGTAAACCTGGGCTCAAAGAGGAGCCAAGCATCTAAAGAGACCCAGCTAGGAGGGTGCAGCAGATCTGAGCTAGGGAGAGAACAGGGGAGCCCGGAGGTGCTTTGTCATTAACAAGCTTCTTTATTCGTCACTATCATTAATTAAGCAGGTGCAGCAGCAGAACATGTGCCACCCGCAGATCTTACCCCCAGCTCTACCCACCCACAGCTTAGCTCCGCCGGCAGCGTCCCAGCCCCAGACCTCGCCTGGCACAGTCCCGCAGCTCACGCAGATAATGGTACGTCTGTTGTGCTGCGTGTAGCGCGGCTGACGCATGAGGGGTGGCTGTTCAGCAGGATCCTTGGCAGGCGGGGAAAGCACTGAACAGGGCTGTGTGACCTCAGGGCTGACTTGATGAACGGCAGGGCCCGATTTGAATACCTGGCAGCGGTCTGGGGCTTCGGCGGCACAGGGTCTGCTCTGGGGCTTCCACGGCACCAAAAGACCCCCCGGCTGCCGAAATGCCGCCAAAGATGTGGAGCCCTCGTAGGCGCGGGGCCCGATTCCGGGGAATCGGCTTAAAGCCGGCCTTTGTGACCTGCAGGGTCAAGTCCTTCCTGGTTTAGGGACTTGAATCTGGGATCCCACATTCTAGGTGATTCCTAAGCATGGGGCTGCTGGCTCTTCTGGGGTGGGACTCTGCCTGGCCCCAAGGGACCTTCCCCTCGGAAAGTTTGAGTTTCCCTGAATCTGGCAAAGTTTGTGGGGAAATTCCTGATCGGCCCCAATTGCCTTTAAAGTCAGAAGAGGGACGGGCTGTGCCCAGCTGTTCCTGCTTCGGCTCACTCCTTGCAGAGTCTCCTCTACCACTTGGCATTTTCGTGGGCAGGGAGCTCCAGGCCCAGCACCAACCCGCTGCCACCCTAATTAGCCAAGATTAGAACCTCTGGGGTGCTGGACCAAAAGCAACTTATGTGGGGGGGATAGAATTGGCCCAAGGGCCAGACACAAGTTGGAGGATCAGCACAAGGGGGTCCAAGCCCTGTTACTACGAGGGATCTGAGGCATTTGAACAGGGCTCTGCTGAATCCAATTTCCGGACAGCGCTGGGCAGCTGTTTCTTTCCCCAGGTTTCTGGCTGGGGGCCTGGGCCATTTGCTTTTGTAAACTGAAGATGTTGAGCCAGACGCTCTCTGGCAGAAGGATTCCCGTCCCCGCATCCCTTGATATTGCCTGTGTCACTCCCAGAATGCATTGGCTTTCCCAGAGTGCCTTGCTCTCCTCTTGCTCGCTGATGAGTTCTAGATAAGAACTAGCTACGTTCACGGAGGATTGGTCCATCGATGGCTACTAGCCAGGCTGGGCAGGGATGGTGGCCTCAGCAGTGGGAATGGGAGACAGAGGGTGGATCACTTGGTGATTCCTTGTTTGGGGCTCCTGGCATTGGCCACTGTCCCTCTGGGGCTCCTGGCATTGGCCACTGTCAGAAGACGGGACGCTGGGCCAGATGGACATTTGGACTGACCCAGTGTGGCTGTCGTGCATGTCTCACCCCCAGAATGCATTGCTGCTGGAGACGCTGTGGGAATGCCTCCTGCTCTATGGGGTATCCGCTCAGATTGTTTTCCCCAGAATGCATTAGGGCGTACGTGGGCAGAGCCTAGATTTTTTTTGGAGTGAGGCTGGGGTGTGACTCGTTTGTGTTTCTACACCTGTAACCCCCATGCTTTCTTTGCCACCAGCACCTCGAGTCACAGCTGCCATATGGGGCCGAGGGGCAGGCGCTGGAGCCGTCGGTCATGACGGTGCCCCAGGCCATCCTTGCAGCTGCCTCTCCCCAGGCCATGCAGGGGGCCAGCACCCAGCTGGACTCCAGCACCAGGACCGGGAGTCAGACGGCCATCACCACTGCAGCTGAGATTGAAACGGCATCTGGCTTCCTGACCGTCGGTCACAGCCTGGCACCGCAGAACCAGCCCTCGGCCCAGTTTGGTGGGAATGTGCAGGGGATGGCTCAGCTCCTGCCTGCTTCCTTGGCTGGGCAGCCAGGGGCAGCCATGCAGCAGCCGCAGCAGGTGGCATCAATGCAGCAGCTCCAGCAGGTTCCTACCAGGCAGCAGCCCCAGCAAATTCCTCAGCAAACTGTACCCACACAGCAGATTCCAGCCATGCAGCAAGTTGCATCAATGCAGCAGGTTCCTGGCATGCAGCAATCCCAGCAGGTGGTGTCCATGCAGCAACCACAGCAAATTCCTCAGCAACCTGCACCGATGCAGCAGGTTCCTGCCACGCAGCAGCCGCAGCATGTTGCGCCGATGCAGCAACCCCAGCCAGTTGCGCCCATGCAGCAGCTCCAGCAGGTTCCTGCCATGCAACAGCCACAGCAAGCGGTGCCCATGCAGCAGCTGCATCAAATTCCTCAACAGACTGTGACCATGCAGCAGGTTCCTGCAATGCGGCTGTCACAGCAGGTTGCACCGATGCAGCAGGGTCCTGCCATGCAGCAGCCACAGCAGGTTGCACCGATGCAGCAAGCCCATCTGCTTGTGCCCATGCAACAGCCCCAGCAGGTTCCCGCCATGCAACAGCCACAGCAAATTCCTCAACAGAATGTGCCCATACAGCAGGTTCCTGCCGTGCAGCAGCTGCAGCAGGTTGCATCGATGCAGCAACCCCAGCAGGTTCCCGCCGTGCAGCCGCCCCAGCAGTATGCCGTAATTCAGCCAGACTCCTTACTGCAGCCTTCCCTGGTCCAGCCAGAGCAGCCCATGCAGTTGCAGCCGCCGCCAGGTTACCCGCCCCCGCAGCCAACGCAGTTTTTGCCACACGGGGGCGCCTTAGAGCAGACGCAGGGGCTGCTGGTGCAGGAGCCGGAGCAGCAGGTGGAACGCGTGTGTCCTGTCCCAGCACCGGAGCAGCTGGCTTACTCGCTGCAGGCCCCGTATCAGCTGCAGCCAGCGTACCCACTGCAGGCTCCTTACGCTGACCAGCCCCCCTACCCAGCCCAGTCGGCAGAGCCAGTGGTGTACGCGTTCCCGGAGCCACCGGGGTACCCGGGGCAGCCTGCGTACCGGCCGGAGCCGCTGGCGTTTCTGAGCCAGCTGGCGGAGCTGCAGCAGCCAGGCTTCGCGCCGTCTCCCAGGGCGCTGAGCCAGGAGTCTGGCACTGAGCAAATGCCACCGGTGCTCTCCCAGCAGGACGGCAGTGGCTTGGGGCACGCCCTGGGACAAGGGCCAGGTGAAGGACAACAAGCAGCGCTGCCGGCGGTCCCATTCCTCCCACCGCCGCCCGCGGCTTTCGCGCCTCCCCCAATGCAGTCGCTACCCCAGCCAGCTCCTCTCCAGCCACAGCCGCTCGTGGCCGCGGTCCCCGCCTTGCTCCAGACCCTGTCGCCCAGGCTGGAGCAGCTGCAGCCACCCTCCTCGGAACAAGCCTGTGGAGCGCAGCAGCCAACGGTGCAGATCCCTGAGCAGCCAGCCTACGTCCTGTTAGCGGCAGAGTCGGGGGCGTACCAGAGTCCAGTGGCCAGCCCTCTGCTCACCACCTCCCCGCAGCCCACCCTGAGCCCCCAGCCACACCAACAGCACGGGCTGGGGCCGGAGCAGGAGCAGGAGCAGGAGCAGGTACGTGACCTGGCCTCAGACTGGGCTGGGGGATGGTAAGAGGTAACTAGGTGACAGTCTGGTGGCATCGGCGTGAGGACCGAATAGTTAATAATGAGCCCCCAGGTAGCAGAGAAAGGTCTAACCGTTGGGCGTTGAAGCTGGACTGACTCAGGTGATCAGTAAGGCGTGCGATTTGAACAGGGCGTGTAATTAACCACTGGAACAGTTTGCCAAGGGTCCTAGTGGATTCTCCGTCACTGGCCGTTTTAAAATCGAGGTGGGAGGTCTGGTGAAAAGCTCTGCTGTAGGGCAGAAGGGAAGCTTGTGGGGCAGGTCTCTGGCCTGGGTTATCCAGGAGGTCAGACTGCACGAGCTCAGTGGTCCTTGGGGATCTGTGAACTCTCAGGCCAGCATGAAGAAGCGAGGCTGAGAGCTTGCGAGCGGTCCCTGCTGTGTCCGGCGGCTCGTCGACATGGGAAGTGCCGTGGTAGGTCCACCGTTGGCGTTACACCAGGGCAACGCTCTGGTTTTGGAATCACCAAAGCCTTTTTCCAGTCAGTTTCCTGCCCTAGACAAGCCCGAAGATTGACTGCGAAAGCCTCCTCCCTGCCGGGTGACTCTTTCTGAGTTTCCATCCAGGCTCCAGGTTTAGCCATCGCCCTGGAGAATGGTTCCTCCTGGGGTCATCCTCTGAACGTGGGGTCCCTCCTGTGTTCAGCCCTGGTCACCCTTCACCCCACCATGCTTCCTCTGCCTGGGACTAGCTGGCGAGCCCGCTGCTTTGCCCAGCCCTATTGGGAAGGCTCTGCAGCTCGCTGGTGTCAAAGTTAGAATCAGGACTCACAATTTGTCAGACCACTCTGTTTTATTAGCGCAGCGCTCCGCCAATAACACCCAGATAATGTGAGTGGCCATGCAAGACCCAAACAGTCTTATTTATACAGATAAAAGAGCGGGAATTAGACAAAGGGACAAAGAAAGCAAAACAGTAAAATTCACCTGGGGCACAGCATGCATATCCTACTTCCTTACTAGCTCATATAGATCTAAGGCTAATACTTCACCAATTGCCCTCAAACGGTGCAATTGTTCTATGTTAATGTCTGTATTCCTGACACCTGGATTGCAGCATTCCAACAGTTTTGCTTAAAGGTACAGACAGCATTTCTTTAATCCTTTCTATTTTCACAATATAATTCATTCTACTTTCACACTGGTTTGCCTCCCTCGCACTGGACTCGTACCGAACCGGCTGCGTTCAGTAACCTGACAGCTGCTTCTGGCTCCCAGAGGGACTTTCTGTCCTTGTAAGAGTCTCTCGTTCTCCTGCGCCCCATCTGTGGTCCTGCTCCTCTGCTCTGAAGGCAAATGCAGTCCCCCCAGTGTTCTAATTTCCAGCCTGAATCGATCCCTGAGCCTGGTAGTCCTTGTGCCCATACTGCCCCTTCTTTATCTCTGTCTTATGTTCTTCTGGCCTTTGTCCAGCCCCTGTCTCGCTTCTCCTCTAATCCCCTCGGAGTCCGTATAGCCCCATCTCCCTGGAGAAGGACTGAAATTCCCTTGTTTCACAACTCTGTTTCCTGGCAGGTTTCCCAGCCTGCCCCGGTGTCGGAGCCCCAGATAGCTGGTCCAAAGCCAGACTTCCCGCAAGGGTGAGTCTTTTTCCTCATTGAGTCGAGGGCATGGGAACGTGGGGGTGGCGGGGGGAAAGGAAATGAGCCTGGTGCAAAATCCAGTCTTTCTGCCCATGTGCTGTGCATCTGGGGGGCACATGTGAGCGGCAGTTCACAGCCCCGTCAAGTGGCCGTATCGACGGTTAGCCGGCCATCCTGCCAGCTGGAGGAGCGCTGGGTCGGTGTGTCCCAGAAACCTCTGTCAAACGATCCCCTTGGATTTATTTCTCGCAGCACACGTCCAACCACGAGATAGACACACAGGCCTGTCCCTTTCCTGCGGCTTGTCTGACCCTTGTGAGGAGGCTGAGCCTTCCACAGCCGTGGCCACTGAAGTGATTCGATTTCCCTTCCTCTCTTGGCCTGCGGAACTCATTGCCACAAGACTGAAGGAGAGGCTATGGCAGGAAACACCAAATAAACACTCAGGACTTTGGGCAGGGAGCTAAATGCATCAGCCCGTATCTTCCCCTGGGGGCAGATTGACTGATCCAGTTTGCTGCAGCGAGTCCCATTCTGAGAGCTCATCCATTCACGCTTTCCTTCTCTCCCTGCTGTGCTCCCAGGCTGAATCCTGAGCTGGCCACTCTGAAGGAAAGCTCCAACGCACACGAGCTCACGAGCGGCAACGGCAAACAAGACAGAAGTAAACAGAGGCGGGCCTCCTGCCCCCGGCCGGACAAAGGCACCAAGTTCCAGCTCACCGTCCTGCAGGTTGGTAGCGGTGAGGGGGGAATTCAGCCTGTGGAAGGGATTCGAGTCCAGGCGGAGATCCGACATTCCTCAGCCTTGGGTTCTCATAGGCCGCCTGGTTCCTCCAGGCTTCTCTATGTGGAGAAATTGACCTGATCACAGTCCAGAAGTATCTAGGTGCGGAACAAATACTGGGCTCCTCAGTGTAAATTCTGACAGGAAATAAGGCGCTAGGGGAGGTAACTGCTGGGACTTCTCACCGAGAGGTGTCGGGGAGTTTTGCTTGTGGGAGAATCGTATAAATCGAGATGGGCTGTTGTTAAAGGCTCTGCTCCAGTTCAGCCCAGGCCTGTGTTAGCCAGGGAGTCAGAGCAGACGATCACAGTGCTCCCTTCTGACCTTGAGATGTGTGAATCTGTGTGTTTGAAAGCAGGTTCCTAGGTCACTTCAGTGCATTTGAATTTTTGACTCCGTAGGTTTTGCCCCGAGTTTGCTATGGCTGGGTTTTTTGGGGGTCGGGGGTGATTTGGGAGCTGGGAGGTCACTTTCCTCTCCGGGGAGGGGTGCGGGGTAGGCAGACTCACCTTCCTGAGATCACCCAGCCACAGCTCACATTATCAGTTCCCTGCCGTCGCTTGGCCCTTGGCTTCACAACAGTGTAGTCTCCCGAGGCCTGAAATGGGTCCTTCTGATTGATGCTGGGCTTACTGGGACTGGCCTGGTGTGACAGTGTCCACACTCAGGAGGCTGGCAGGGGAGTTAAAGCTGCTTTACCTCACCTTGGCAGGGCCTGACGGTCACATGGGCCTGTCAGGCTGTAGGAAGGGCTTGCTGTCTCCTCCACGTCCGCTCTCGGACTTTCCGGCAGCTGTCCTGGGCCTGAGCCACAGCTGTTGAAGTCTACGAGGGGCTTGCTTTGGCTTGGGGCGGGGGCTGAAGGCCACCAGGTAGATCGGAGTCCCGAAGTCGGTCTTAAAAGCCGAATGTTCTTCCCCTCGCTCCCCGAGATTCCCTTTGCCTGTCCCACCACCCAGGAATCGAGTCCCCCCCACAAAACGCTGGCATTCTGCTCATGTCCCCAGGTGTCCACGGCCGGGGATAACATGGTCGAGTGCCAGCTGGAGACCCACAACAACAAGATGGTCACCTTCAAGTTTGATGCCGATGGAGACGCGCCCGAGGATATTGCTGATTACATGGTGAGTTTCTCCAGCTGCAGCCCTGCTTGCTGGGACCCTCTCCTGGGGAGCAGCGACTCTGGGAAATGTTCAGGGCTTGTGGGGGAGAAAGGGCGACGCTGGGGCAAAAAGGGCTAATGCGATCCTGGGCGGCAGAAACCAGGGAATCTAGAATAGGAGCCCAGAGGTTCTTTTAACCCTAATTTGGCCCTGGTGTGACCGCTGCTGGAACACTGCATCCGGTTCTGGTGCCTACTATGGCGAGTTGGACCCCCCCTTCTGAGATGCCACCTGATATATTGGGGTTTCCCTGAGCCCGCCCGAATCAGTTAGGGGATTTCCCAGCACTCAAGTGCAGCTTCCCTCTGGAGACTACCCCCAGGATAATATTGTGTTGCACTGTATAGACAGATCTGCACAGCACAAGCTCATAAAAATTCACCCTCTCCCTCGATGTGAGGAGAGATACGCACAGCTTCTCGCCCCCCAATATGAATTGCACAAACTGGGTTTTGAAATAAGAAATAAACCTGTTAACTACAGGGACAGCAAACAGAACAAAGCAGATTACTGCGAAAATAAAACAAACCACGCAAGCTAAGCTTAGTACAGTGTGCCGTGGTGCCTGTGAGCTTTGAGGCTCACCTGGGCTTTGTGTCACACCTGGGCTGATTTTCCAGGGTGGAGAGTAGATGATCTCGGGAGCGGGTGATGAGGGCCCCACCCTAGGGCCTGGGAACTGATGGTTCTTCTTCGAGTGATTGCTCATATCCATTCCAGGTAGGTGTGCGCGCCGCGCGTGCACGTTTGCCGGAAACTTTTTACCCTAGCAACTCCAGTGGGCCGGCAGGTCGCCCCCTAGAGTGGCGCCACTATGGCACTAGATATATATCCCTGCCGGCCTATCCGCTCCTCAGTTCCTTCTTACCGCCGTGTCGGTTGCTGGAACTGTGGAGTGCGGCTTGCTGTCCTCCACGTACCTAGCTCTCCTGTACTTTGTTCGTAGTCGTAGTTGTAAATAGTTTTATAGATAGTTTGAAGTAGTATATTAGTTAGTTGTTTATTATATATAGTTGTTTAACTTGTTTGCGGGTGGGCCGTTGCCCTTCCCGGCGCCCGGCACCGGGCTCATGCCTGGTTCGCCGGGCTTCAAGCAGCGCTCGGCATGCAAGAAGCCGATGCCGACTAGCGATCCCCACGAGGCGTGCCTCAAGTGCCTGGGGGAATCGCACATCAGTGAGAAGTGTCCTATATGCAAGGCCTTTAAGCCTCGCACAAAGAAAGAGAGGGATCAAAGACTCCGCGCTCTCCTAATGGAAGCGGCACTGACTCCGGCACTGGCGGTGCAACCGGCCACTTCTACTCCGGCACCAGACCGCGCCGGCACCGGCAAGACTCCCCGGCACCGTCCATCCCCGGCACCGGGAGCAGATCCAAGACCCTCGACGTCTGCAACACCATCAAGGCAGGCTCGAGTGGAGCGCCTGGCATCTACCGTGGCCGCGGCACCGCCTGCAGGGCTGCTATCGACTCCGGGTCCGGAAGGTCCGTCGAGTCCAGCCCCTCCTAGCTCCCCCTTGAGATCAGGGGTCGAGCTGTTAGTCCCATCTACGCCGGAGACCTTTGCCTCGGCACGGGACTTGATAGCGCTCATGGAGCCATCACAGCCTCAGACCACGGCACCCCCGGGATGGGTAACCTCCAGAGGCAAACCGATGATGAGAGCGCTGTCTCCGGAGCCCCGGCACCGATCGCCCCGGAGATGTGAACGCTCGCGCTCGGGGCGCCGCTCGCAGCCCCGGCACCGTTCTCCCCAGCGGTACCGGTTGCACTCGCGGCGCCGATCAGCATCTGCACGGTCCCGGTCTGGCTCGTCTTACCACCGGCACCGAGACTCTAGGAGCCGTTCACCTCGGCGTTCAGCTCCTCGGTCGACCTCCCGGCACTGAGCTGGTGGTAGGTCCCGATCCCGGTCAACCTCCCGGCACCGCGTCGGTGGCAGGTCCCGGTCCCCACTGCCATCCCGGCACCGCGCTGATCGAAGGTCGCGGTCCCACTCTCGGCACCGACCTTGAGGCAGATCCCGATCCGGATCCCGGCACCGACTACCATGCCGTTTCTGGTCCCGATCCCGGCACCGATACGGGTCGCGGCACCGATCCTCGGCACCGAGGAGAGCGTCAGAGTCAGCATATAGAGAGGTCTATCAAACTGGCTCAGCGCCTCCGTGGCCTTCAAGGGAACCATCTGTGTCCTCGCAGGCAGAGAGCGCCTATGCGTTGGGCCAGGACAGACACTCGGCCCTGTTTCAAGACCCTCCACCTCAGGAACGAGGGCCTCAACAGTGGGGGTTTTGGACCCCATGGGCGTACCGCCAAGCCCAGGGTCCACAACATATTACTCCCCGCCCTGCGGCGGAACGCAGGCCACCAGCGGCAACGGTGTCTAGACCCCCGCCCTCCCTGGAAGCAGAAGACAGGTCCAGCCACCAGGACCCAGAGCTCCCTCCAGTGACGGAGGTGCAGCCCCAGACAGAACCCCCCGTGGACGCTCTGTTGCCGGGGGTTTCCTCATCGTCTTCCCCGGATGAGGCAGTGGCGGGTACCTCGTCCTCCAGCCCTCCCCCTCTACATCTTAGGGCACACCAGGACCTCCTCCGACGCGTGGCACAAGACCTGGACATTCAAGCAGAGGAGGTCTCTGAAATCGAGGACCCGGTGGTGAGCATCCTCTCCGCCGATGCGCCCACCAGAGAGGCCCTGCCTTTTATCAAGACTATTCAGGCCAACGCCGCTACTATCTGGCAGTCACCGGCCTCCATTCCTCCGACCGCTCGAGGAGTGGAAAGGAAGTACATGGCCCCCTCGAAGGGCTATGAATACCTGCAGGTTCACCCGACACCCTGCTCCCTTGTGGTCCAGTCGGTGAACGACAGAGAGCGCCACGGTCAAGAGGCCCCGGCATCCAAGTCGAAGGAGGCGAGACGGATGGACCTCCTGGGCCGCAAGGTCTATTCAGCGGGGCCCTACTGCTCAGGGTCTCGAACCAGCAGGCCCTCCTTAGCTGCTACTCCTTTAACTCTTGGGTAGCGGCGGGAAAATTTGCAGAGCTGTTACCACAGGACGCCCGCCAGGAGTTTACCACCATCCTGGATGAGGGCAAAAAGGTAGCGAGGACCTCGCTACAAGCCTCCTTAGATGCTGCGGACTTGGCCGCTCGGACCCTTGCCTCAGGGCTTACGATGCGCCGAATTTCCTGGCTTCAGGTCTCTGGCCTTCCGCCAGAGCTCCAGCATACGATCCAGGACCTCCCCTTCGAAGGCCAGGGCCTGTTTTCCGCTAAAACAGACCCCAGACTAAAGGACCTTAAAGACAATAGGGTCATAATACGGTCTTTGGGGATGCATACGCCTGCGACACAGCGCAGGCCATTCCGGCAGCAGAACCAACAACAGCAGCGTTGATCGTATCCTCAGTTCCATCCGCAGCAGGACCTCACTAGGCGCCGCGGCAGGAACAACTGGCGCAGACAGTTGGGTGGCTAAACGGGGCAAAACCAAGGCTCCGCCAAGGCCCCTCCTGGACCCAAGCCTTCATTTTGAAGGTGCGCCCGAGGGCGCAGTACCAGTTTCCCCTCCGGATCCTTCCCCGCAGTTTTCCAACCGTCTTTCATTTTTCCTCCTGGCGTGGACCCAAATAACATCGGACCGTTGGATCTTGCATACTGTGCAGGCCGGTTATCGCCTGCAGTTTTCATTGCCCCCCCCCACTCCTCGTCCCTCTTCAGGGACCCCTCTCACGAGCAATTCCTTCGTCAGGAGGTACACACGCTCCTCGTCAAGGGAGCCATAGAGGAGGTTCCAGAGAGCGAGAAGGGCAAGGGGTTTTATTCCTGCTACTTTCTAATCCCCAAGTCCAAGGGGGGCCTCAGGCCTATCCTCGACCTGCGGGAACTCAACAAGTATATGGTGAAGTTGAAGTTCCGTATGGTATCCCTTGGAACCATCATCCCATCCCTGGATCCCGGAGACTGGTACGCCGCCCTCGACATGCAGGACGCTTACTTCCATATCGCCATATTCCCCCAGCACAGGCGTTTCCTCCGCTTTGTGGTCGACCGCCAACATAACCAATTTGCGGTCCCCCGTTTGGCCTCTCTACGGCCCCAAGGGTGTTCACGAAATGCATGGCAGTCGTCGTTGCACACCTTCGGCGCTGCCGCATTCACGTGTTCCCCTACCTCGACGACTGGCTGATCCGGGGCACATTGGAGCTGCAGGTCCGTGACCACGTCCGCAGGATCAGCAGCCTCTTTGCTGCCCTAGGCCTCGTGATCAACGTGGACAAGTCTACTCTGCTCCCCACGCAGAGGATAGAGTTAATCGGAGCTGTTCTGGACTCTACCCTAGCCAGGGCCTCGCTACCCTTGCCCAGGTTCCAGTTGCTGTCGGCCATCATTCTGCGCTTGCAGGCGGCCCCGCTGACCTCTCTAAGAACATGTCTGGCCCTCCTGGGCCATATGGCAGCCTGTACGTTCGTGACAGCGTATGCCCGACTCCGCATGAGGCCTCTTCAATCTTGGCTCATCGCGCAGTACCGGCCAGCCAGACATTCATTGGACACAGTTGTCACCGTTCCCCAAAGGGTACTGGACTCCCTTCGGTGGTGGCTGGACCAGTCCGTAGTCTGTGCGGGGCTCCCGTTTCATCCGCCCCAGCTCTCGGCATCCCTGACTACGGACGTCTCAGATCTGGGCTGGGGGCGCACTGCGGCACCCAAAGAACTCAGGGCTTGTGGACCTCTCAGGAGCTGGACCTCCACATCAACATACGGAAGTTGAGAGCGGTCCGTCTTGCTTGTAAAGCGTTCGTCCATCACCCTCAAGGTCGTTGTGTCGCGGTGTTCACCGACAACACGACGACCATGTTCTACATCAACAAGCAGGGCGGCACCAGGTCCTCTCCCCTATGTCTTGAGGCGATGTGTCTCTGGGAGTTTTGCATAGCCCATGCCGTTCACCTTTCCGCCTCCTATCTCCCGGGAGTACGAAACACTCTAGCGGATCGACTGAGCAGGTCCTTCCGCTCGCACGAGTGGTCCCTCCGTCCAGACGTCGCCCTCTCACTCTTCCAGAAGTGGGGTCGTCCCCGGATGGACCTCTTCGCGTCCAGGGAGAACAGGAAATGTCGAACATTCTGCTCCTTTCAGGGTCGGGAGCCCGGGTCTATAGCGGATGCCTTCCTGATACCATGGGCGACTCTCCTGTTTTATGCGTTCCCTCCCGTTCCGCTGACACACAGGATTCTCCTCAAGGTGCGCAGAGACAGAGTGCGGGTGATTCTCATAGCTCCAGCATGGGCCAGACAACATTGGTACCCCATGTTGCTGGACCTCTCAGTGGCCAACCCAGTTGCCCTGCCCCTACATCCGGAGCTGATCACCCAGGACCACGGCAGGCTCTGTCACCCGGACCTTCAGTCTCTGCACCTTACGGCATGGCTCCTGCGTGGTTGACAGGCTCCGAGTTACGCTGCTCTACCCCGGTTCGGGAGGTTCTCCTGGACAGTAGAAAGCCTTCCACCAGAGCTACTTACTCGGCTAAGTGGAAGCGTTTCTCCTGTTGGTGTTCGGAGAAAGGTCTTCTCCCTATGGAGATTCCCATCACCACTATTCTAGACTACATCTGGTCCCTCAAGGCCCAGGGTCTGGCGTTGTCGTCCCTCCGGGTCCACCTAGCAGCTATCTCCGCGTTTCATCTTGGAGTGGACGGATCTTCCGTCTTCTCCCACCCTATGGTGGTAAGATTTCTGAAGGGACTGGAGCATCTCTATCCACAGATCTGCCCTCCTGCCCCTTCATGGGGTCACAACCTGGTCCTAACTCGGCTCATGGGTCCTCCATTCGAGCCGTTGGCTACTTGCTCCCTGCTCTATCTCTCATGGAAGACCGCCTTCCTGGTGGCCATCACCTCAGCTAGACGGGTGTCAGAACTACAGGCCCTCACAGTAGATCCCCCGTATACAGTCTTCCATAAAGACAAGGTGCAGCTGAGACCACACCCGGCCTTCCTTCCCAAGGTGGTCTCAACTTTCCATATTAACCAGGAGATCTTCCTCCTCGTCTTTTTCCCAAAGCCCCATTCGTCCCGCAGGGAGCAACAGCTCCACTCGCTAGATGTCTGTCGGGCGCTAGCATTTTATGTGGACAGGACCAAAGCGTTCTGCAAGTCCCCCCAGTTATTCGTGGCGGTAGTGGACCGGGTCAAGGGGCTATCGATTTCCTCACAGAGGATATCTTCCTGGGTTACCTCCTGCATCAGGACCTGTTATGACCTGGCCCACGTTCCGACGGGCCATGTGACTGCTCACTCCACCAGAGCACAGGCATCATCACTGGCTTTCCTTGCCCGCGTGCCAATCCAAGAGATTTGTAGGGCGGCGACCTGGTCATCGGTCCACACATTCACTTCCCATTACGCCCTGGTTCAGCAGTCCAGGGATGATGCGGCCTTTGGCTCTGCAGTGCTCCATGCCGTGACTTCTCACTCTGACCCCACCGCCTAGGTATGGCTTGGGAATCACCTACCTGGAATGGAATCACTCGAAGAAGAAAAGACGGTTACTCACCTTGTAACTGTTGTTCTTCGAGATGTGTTGCTCATATCCATTCCACACCCGCCCTCCTTCCCCACTGTCGGAGTATCCGGCAAGAAGGAACTGAGGAGCAGGCGGGCCGGCAGGGGTATATATCTAGTGCCATAGTGGCGCCACTCTAGGGGGCGACCTGCCGGCCCACTGGAGTTGCTAGGGTAAAAAGTTTCGGGCAAATGTGCACGCGCGGCGCGCACACCTGCCTGGAATGGATATGAGCAACACATCTCGATGAACAACAGTTACAACGGTGAGTAACCGTCTTTTCAGTTCCCAGAGCCGTCATAGACTTGGATAAGCCATCTAGGGCTTGGTTTCGCTACATATCGCTGATTGTTTTGGCGCGTTCCAAAAAGGTGGGTCAAGACAAACCTGAAAATTATGAAAAATGTCAGCGAATTGACAACATCGGTTTGGGGTTTTGTTAAAGGGCTAGATTCACAAAATTGAGGTGTGTGGCGGGGGTAGTCATTGGACTCTGTGGATTCTAGGCAGGTCTCCGATGGTGCTTTGCCTCGCTGTTGGGCTCTGTGCATTCTGGGACTTCTCTTGCTGTGCATTGTGGGACCCTGGAGTTCTGAGTTCCCATGATTCCTCACCTGCCACGTCAGGGCTGTTCTCTTTTTTGGTGAGCCAGCACCTTTTCAAACTGCTGTCAGACGGCATTGCTCAAGTATGAGCTATTCCTCTCTTTCCTAACATGCTTGAACCGGCAGCGAAATGGGTCAAGGTATTGTCATTGGGCAACTGAGATCGCTAAAGGGGCCAGTTCCCACCTGTCTGAGCAATCGGCTCAGGCTCTCTGCACACTCGGGCAAGCATTGTTGGGTAAGGCAGGCTTGGGGCATGTTCTCCAAGATTCCTTTGCAGCAATACGAGCTAGAGACACTTCCTTTTGTAATACACGAAAGCTGAAAATCTGCTGAACGATTTGGGTACTTGTCCAATCCCCTGGCTGCTGAGTCCCATGCTTTGGGAAACGCTAATTGAGCTGTTGGGTGTTGGTTCCCCCCAATCAGGTGGAAGATAACTTTGTGCTGGAGAGCGAGAAGGAGAAGTTTGTGGAGGAGCTGAGAGCCATCGTGTGCCAAGCTCAGGAGATCCTCCGAAGCCTGCCGGTGGAAGAGCGAGCATCTGGCAACGATTCCGTTCCCTCCGAGTCCAACAGCAGCCAAGTAAGAGCAGTGCTTTATCTCGGGCATGTCTCCTGGCTATGTGGGCACCTCAGAAGCTTCATTGTTTATCGACCTGTCGGTTTTTAATTCAGACAGGGTCGTCCGAGCAAGTTCAGATGAACCCTGCCTCCGCTCAGACCGGCAGTAAGTACCTTTAAAGAACCTTGAAACACAGGGGTGTTGGCTTAACCACTGCCACTGTCTGCCGAGGGTCATGGCGGATTCTCCATCACTGACGCTGGTTAAATCAAGAGGGGATGTTTTCCTAAAAGATTTGCCCTAGGAATTTTTCTGGGGCTGTTCTCCGGCCTGTGCTCTGCAGGGGGCAGGTGGAATGATCACAACGCTCCCTTCTGGCCTCGGAACATGTGAATCTGTGACTCTGTTAATGGAGAGAGGTCCTTGTTTTTCACTCTACAGGGACATTGTCGTGTATTTTATTGTTTGAATTCACTTCCTTTTAAGTCTGTCCTTCAGCACGGTACAAAACAGCGCCATCGTCCTACACAGCAACCGCATGTGTTATTCAAACCAGTCCGTCCGGGTGAATTGAGCAGTTAGCTTCGCCTCGGCGTCCCCCTGCCCTGCGTACATGAGCCATTCGCCGTGCCCGACCCACACGGTTGATATTTCCAAGGCAGCCGAACAGACCCACAGAGTGGGAGGCGGTGGGTGTGCTTCGGCCAGCCGATTAGCTAGCACAGAAACGCACTAGACTTCCACTAGTGACTTAGCTGCTGGTAGGTACAAGCTGCTCTCCCTGTCATCTTTCCCCAGGCGAGTGCGCCCCGCAGTCCTCTCCGGTTGGCCGCTGGCGATTCTGCATCAATCAGACAATAAGGAACAGAGAGGGGCAGATGCCGGCTGCTACCGGTGAGCAGAGACTTCCATCATGGGTGATGGGAGGTCAGAGAGCAGAGGGAACCGAACAATTTAGAGCCAAGGCCTGAGTTAAAACCAGCCAGAGGCTTTCTCTTAGCTTTGGCAGAAGCCTTTGTAGCCCACGCAGTAGGGCTTCTGTGGAGGGCCCAGGCTGGGATCCTAGTCTCAGCTGGGGTAAGACGAGGCACTGGACAGGGTGGGCTAAAGCTCTGAGACAGTCCAGAGACTCCTCCGTCTGCATGCCTGGCCTTTGAGTCTTCCTCCCCTGCTCATGGTGAAAGTGATCGCCAGATTTAGGGTCGAGAGCCAGTTGCTCTGAGAAGGGGGAATCGCCCCGAGTGTGACCTGACTTGGTGATCTTGCCTGAGTCTGCAGAGAGCCTGAGCCAGTCGCTCAGAGAGGTGTGACCTGCTGTTAGTATCACTGATAGTCACACAGCCTGAGTCTGCTGAGAACTGAGTCTCTGTGAAGATCTTTCGGCCGCAGAAATTCCCAGCAGCTCCCTTCATCTTCCAGGCCCTCCCTCTTAGGCCCTTTGCCTGGGGAGCCCCCCACAACTGTCTGTACTGCCAGGGGCCGAGGTCCCTGCTCAGCGTCTCGGTCGGGGTGTAACATTTCCCCCCGGCGGTTGTTTCATGTCCAGACAAGGAGAACGCTAAGGAGACGTGCCCCCAGGGTGGAACACTGGCTGCTGAGAGCCAGGGTCCCAATGCCAGCCCAAAGGACAGCGCGGCACCGGAATGCCCTGGCTCGAAACCTGAATGGCTGGTGGAAGGAGACACAGAGAAGCCAGCATCTCTCTCTCCCAATGACAGCTGGGCCGGGCTGGAGACAGGAGAGCCCCCTGCCCCACAGCCTGGCGACGGCCCTGTCGGCTTGGCGGTGGCCCCCGCTGGCAAGCCGCCCCTCCTGACTGAGGTCCCGGCGTCCGAGTACCAGTCCCAGCAGCCTCTGCAAGGAGACGCCTCTCCAAGCTCCAAGGCCGGGCAGGTGCAGACGCCCGGCTCAGAACCGGCCCCGCTGCCCCCCTCAGTGCCAGAATCTGACGGCGAGGGGCCGCCCAAGATGGATTTTGTCGACAACCGAATCAAAACCCTGGATGAGAAGCTAAGGACGCTGCTCTACCAAGAGCACAGCTACTCTGAGAGCCAGAAGGACATGCAGAGCACAGAGTCCCCGCTCTCCTCGGCCGAGGATACGCTGTCCTGTGCCGGGCCAGAAGCGCCAGCTGCTAGCCCCTCCCTGGGAGCACTAGGGAGCCCAGCGGAGTCCCAGGGAACTGACATCTCCGAGGGGTCTCCGCTGCCACCCCCTGAGCCTGCCAGCCAGCCTGCTGGCTCGCCAGCGGTGAGACAGGACCCCGACGTCATCACGGTCGCACCCAGGGAACTCTGTCTGCTTGTGAGTATGGAGGGGTGGGGGGCCGGCGGGTATGGCTCTAATTACGGCACCCGGGACGCAACGCTGGCCCTGGGGGGTGGGATCCAGGTGTTCCGACCCCTCCTGCTGAGATCGGGGCCCCTGTAGTGCCGGGCGGTGCACAGACCCCTCCCCTGGCCGAGATCAGGGTCCTTGTAGTGCCGGTGGCCACACATACCCCTCCCCCGCCAAGATTGGGGTCCCCTTGTGCCGGGGGTTGCGCAGACTCCTCCCCCAGCCGAGATCGGGGTCCCCTTGTGCCGGGGGCTGCGCAAACCCCTCCCCCAGCCGAAATCGGGGTCCCCTTTTGCCAGGGGCTGTGCAGACCCCTCCCCTGGTCGAGATCGGGGTCCCCTTTTGCCAGGGGCTGCACAGACCCCTCCCCTGGTCGAGATTGGGGTCCCTGTAGTGCTGGGGGTCACGCAGACCCCTGCCCTGGCCGAGATTGGGGTTCCTGTAGTGCCGGGGGCCACGCAGACTCCTCCGGCCGAGATTGGGGTTCCTGTAGTGCCGGGGGCCACGCAGAGTCCTCCCCCGGCCGAGATTGGGGTTCCTGTAGTGCCGGGGGCCACGCAGACTCCTCCGGCCGAGATTGGGGTTCCTGTAGTGCTGGGGGTCACACAGACCCCTGCCCTGGCCGAGATTGGGGTTCCTGTAGTGCCGGGGGCCACGCAGACTCCTCCGGCCGAAATTGGGGTTCCTGTAGTGCTGGGGGTCACACAGACCCCTGCCCTGGCCGAGATTGGGGTTCCTGTAGTGCCGGGGGCCACGCAGACTCCTCCTCCAGCCGAGATTGGGGTTCCTGTAGTGCTGGAGGTCACGCAGACCCCTGCCCTGGCTGAGATTGGGGTTCCTGTAGTGCCGGGGGCCACGCAGACTCCTCCCCCGGCCGAGATTGGGGTTCCTGTAGTGCCGGGGGCCACGCAGAGTCCTCCCCCGGCCGAGATTGGGGTTTCTGTAGTGCCAGGGGCCACGCAGACTCCTCCCCCGGCCGAGATTGGGGTTCCTGTAGTGCCGGGGGCCAGGCAGACCCCTCCCCCAGCTGAGATTGGGGTTCCTGTAGTGCTGGGGGCCACGCAGACCCCTGCTCTGGCCGAGATTGGGGTTCCTGTAGTGCCGGGTGCCACGCAGACCCCTCCCCTGGCCGAGATTGGGGCCCCTAATGCGCCAGCCCGTTGGAAAGTCCTTTAGATGCATGAGGTGGAGTGGCAAGGGGGCCTGGTACGGTTTGGAAAGTTGGGTTGGGGCAGGATGGTGGTTTCTGCCCTCCCTTTCCCCCCGCCCCGCCTCCATAGGGTGACCAGAGAGCAAGTGTGAAAAAAGGGGACGGGGTGACAGGAGTAACAGGCGCCTGTACAAGAAAAGGACCCCAAAGTCAGGCCTGTCCCTATAAAACTGGGACATCTGGTGACACTAGCTCCCGGTGGCTGTTTCCTGGGAGCTCTCTAGGGCCCCCAGCCGTTATTTCAGGGAAGTCTGATGTGGGGGGGTCCCAGGGGCCCCCTTTGCCTTGCGAATCTGTGGCTGCCCCATCCCACTCAGGCACTGCGCTTTTCTCCTTCCCTCCCCTTTGTCTCCGGCAGGAGCCGTCCCCGGAGCCTTCCCCCCCGCCGAACCCCGAGGCCTGCCCCGCTGCGGTGGCCAGCGTCGGAGCCCTTCATCTGCAGACAGGAGGTGGATATTTTGGCCTAAGCTTTACTTGCCCTAGTCTCAAAAACCCTATTAGCAAGAAATCCTGGACTCGCAAATTAAAAAGCTGGGCGTTCAGGCTCCGGCAATCCACCAGCTTTTTCAAGAGAGCCAAAGTCCGCCAAGGTAGTGTGCTTGAGACAGGGCTCCACCCTAGGTAAAGCATCCGTTATGATTTCTTTCCCCGCTGTGCCCCTTTGTGTCCAGCCGCGTCATTTCACCCCGCAGCCGTCGCCACTTTCCTTTGCTCGGGCTCCCCCCCGCTCCCCCCATTCTTCTCCATTCCACCTAGCAGCGTGAGTCTCGGGCCGGGGGGGCAGGGGCGAACCGGCTAGCACCGGGGGCGGGGTGTCGCACGCGTTGGCGCTCTTGGGCGGCGCGGCCTGGTTCCAACCCGCGATGCCCTCCCCTCTTTCTGCTCTTCTTTCCTGCCGGCTGTGGCGCCGCTCGGCAGCGGAGGCAGAGGAGATGAGGACGGAGGGGGCTGCCAAGCAGGCCAGGGAGGACGAAGCCAGGGGGAGATGGAGATCGGCTTCGGTGTCCTATCAGCGAGGCCGCTTCCAGGTGGGCTGTGCCAGCCACTGCCTGGCTCCTTCCCCATGCCCTGGCTCTAACCCGCTGGACCTCGCTCTCCTCCCAGAGCCAGCAGGGAACCCAGGAGTCCTGGCACCCAGCCCGCCCTGTGCTGTAACCACCAGCCCCCACTCCCCTCCCAGAGCCGGGAGAGAACCCAGGAGTCCTGGCACCCAGCCCGCCCTGTGCTGTAACCACCAGCCCCCACTCCCCTCCCAGAGCTGGGGAGAGAATCCAGGAGTCCTGTCCCAGCCCCCGCTGCTCTAACCACCAGCCCCCACTCCCCTCCCAGAGCCGGGAGAGAACCCAGGAGTCCTGGCTCTTAGCCCCCCCCTGCTCTAACCACCAGCCCCCACTCCCCTCCCAGAGCTGGGGAGAGAACCCAGGAGTCCTGGCTCTTAGCCCCCCCCCCTGCTCTAACCACCAGCCCCCACTCCCCTCCCAGAGCTGGGGAGAGAACCCAGGAGTCCTGGCTCTTAGCGCCCCCTGCTGTAACCACCAGCCTCCACTCCCCTCCCAGAGCTGGGGAGAGAACCCAGGAGTCCTGGCTCTTAGCGCCCCCTGCTGTAACCACCAGCCCCCACTCCCCTCCCACAGCTGGGGAGACAACCCAGGAGTCCTGGGTCTTAGCCCCTGCTGCTCTAACCACCAGCCCCCCTCCCCTTCCAGAGCTGGGGAGAGAACCCAGGAGTCCTGGCTCTTAGCGCCCCCCTGCTCTAACCACCGGCCCCCACTCCCCTCCCCTCCCAGAGCTAGGGAGAGAACCCAGGAGTCCTGGCTCTTAGCCCCCGCTGCTCTAACCACCAGCCCCCACTCCTTTCCCAGAGCCAGGGAGAAAACCCAGGAGTCCTGGCTCCCAGCCCCTCCCATCACCTCTAGGCATGACCTCTTCATGGCCGGGGCCTGCCCGTCCCAGCTAATCCTGCCTATCCCTTTGCCTCCCAGGTCACCGCCGTGCCGCAGCAGCCAGCTCCGCACGTGGCAGATGCCGGGCCTGACGCTGCCAGGCTGGAGGAGCCTCAGGCGGACGATCCAGGCACCCCCCCGCCAAGAGAGTCACTCCTATGGGCCAGCCCGGCCTGTGAGACGGACGCCTCTTCCCTCACCCCGGAGCGGGAGCCAGAGGAGCTGTCGGCCACAGGGAGCAGCACAGAGCCATGGGCCGAGGGGCCTGTCCAGAGGCAGCCCAGCTCCGACAGCGAGCTGGGCCCCGAGGAGTTGGGGAAGACCTTGGGGTCCGGCAGGGAGCGGCGCCCCCCGACGGCCGAGGACCGCGCCTGCCACGGGGCGAAGCGCCGCAGCTCCCTCTTCCTCTCAGCCTCCTCGCCCATGAGCAGCGACGACGAGTCCGAACTCGAGGACGAGGACCTGAAGGTGGAGCTGCAGCGGCTGCGGGAGAAGTAAGGGGGTCGTCTCCGGCCCTGGGCAGCCCCACTGTGACCTCCTCTAACCTGCACCAGGACCGGGGCTCTCCTTCCCCAGGGTTTCTCCTGCCACACGTCCAGCCCGCAGCTGGGGTGGGGCTGGCCAGGCCCCCCAAGCAGTGGGGCTTGGGATGGAGAGGTACAGGGCAGCCGCTGGCGCAGGTGCTTGGTAGATTCAGGCAGGGTCACGTCACACCTCTCGGCGCAGGCTCTGTGCAGACTCAGGCGTGCCTCAGGCCAGTCCTGCTTTGTCCTTTCAGAGCCAGCCAGGAGCGTATTGGCAGGACCGTTCCTTGTTTTTCCTCTAATGCCTAGAGGTCAGGCGGGCGCAACACCTAGAGTGGGTCAAGAGCTTGGTCTAAATATGCTGGACAGACAAGGGGAAACAGAGCATAGGCTGGGGAAGTGACAGAGCCAAGAACAGAACCCAGGAGTCCTGGCTCCCAGCCCCCCCTGCTCTAACCACTAGACCTCACTCTCCTTCCAGAGCCGGGGGGAGAACCCAGGAGTCCTGGCTCCCAGCCCCCCCTGCTCTAACCACTATACCCCACTCCCCTCCCAGAGCCAGGGGGAGAACCCAGGAGTCCTGGCTCCCAGCCCCCCCTGCTCTAACCACTAGACCTCACTCTCCTTCCAGAGCCGGGGGGAGAACCCAGGAGTCCTGGCTCCCAGCCCCCCCTGCTCTAACCACTAGACCCCACTCCCCTCTCAGAGCCGGGGGGAGAACCCAGGAGTCCTGGCTCCCAGCCCCCCTGCTCTAACCAATAGACCCCACTCCCCTCCCAGAGCCGGGGGGAGAACCCAGGAGTCCTGGCTCCCAGCTCCCCCACTCTAACCAATAGACCCCACTCCCCTCCCAGAGCCGGGGGGAGAACCCAGGAGTCCTGGCTCACAGCCCCCCCGCTGTAACCACTAGACACCACTCCCTTCCCAGGCCTGGAGAGAGAACCCAAGAGTCCGGGCTCCCAGTCTCCTCTGCTCTAACCACCAGCCCCCACTCCCCTCCCAGAGCCGGGGGGAGAACCCAGGTCTCCCTCACGGAGCAGCGCCAGTCCCCGCTGGGTTGGGGGACGCCGTGCTGATAGCTTTTCCTGCCCCGCAGACACGTCCAGGAGGTGGTGACGCTCCAGGCCCAGCAGAGCCGGGAGCTGCAGGAGCTGTACACACGCCTGCATGCCCTCAAAGACAGCAAGCCCGAGCTGGCGGAGCTGGCCCTGCAGCCCGCCTCCCCCCGCCGGCCTCGCTCCTTCAAAAGCAAACTACGCAGCCGGCCCCAAGTCCTGACGCACTCCGAGAACTGTATTGTCACTACCGGTAAGGCAGGAAACGAGCCCTGGCTGGCATGGGGCTGCCTCTGTCCCTTCTGGCCTTCCAGGGGGTGGGGATCACAAGGGAATGGGTGTCGCACGGGGGAGCGGCCAGAAACAAGCCTTGGGGATGATCGGAGAGTTGGAAACGAGGCTTTAGTGGGAGAGACTCCAGGAGCTTGGTTGCTCTGCCTCGTTGCCGCCTACGTGGGGAACAGATATTGGTTACGGGCTCTTGGGGCTCCCGCCAGGCCAGGGCTGAAAGTTGACGCAAGCCAAAGCTGTGAACAGTGGCCCCTGGCTCCTACTGAGGTGCATGGATTTCAGAGCAGAAGGGACCGTTGCTGCTATACGTATGCCCATTTTACAGCTGGACAAACTGAGGGACAGAAAGGCCGTGACTTGCCCATGGTGACCCCAGCAGGGCCAGCTGCCCTGAAGGGGTTACTTACTTTGGATGGGGTGGGGTGACGAAGTGGGACTGTTCTGAATGTTTCCTCTGAATACTGTGTGGGTGCCTCAGTTTCCCCATGCATTTCTTAAGTCTCCAGTGTGCATAAATGGCCGACACGCTGTATCCTGGCAACAAATGGCCTGGGCCCTTCCCCACTGCAAGGGGATGCTAAAGGTGAACAAAGAGATCAGGTGACCTCCTGGCCCGGAAAGAGACAAAGCACAGAGAGGAGGGGCTGGAGGGGGTTTCAGTTTGGGGCTGGCTGGGGACAAGGAATGAGGGCAGATGTGCCCCCCAGAATGCACCCGGCTGAGAGGTCCAGTTCTCTGTACCTACAAGCTCTGTTTTAGTCTGTGTTCCTGTCATCGAATAAACCTCTGTGTCACTGGCGGGCTGAGAGTCACGTCTGGCTGTGCAGTGGGGGTGCAGGGCCCTCTGGCCCCCGCAGGACCCCGCCTGGGGGGACTCGCTGTGGGAAGCACATGGAGGAGCAGAGGATGCTGAATGCTCCAAGGAGAGACCCAGGAGGTGAAGCCGTGTGAGCTTCTTGCCCCGGAGACAGTCTGCTCCGAGGGAGAGGAGGCTCCCAGAGTCCTGCCTGGCTTGGTGGGGAGCAGTTCCAGAGCATCGCCCGGGGACTCCATGACAGGGAGTGGGGGTGACTGACTCCCCAGATTAGGCTGTAGCCCTGGGTTGGTGGCATGTAGGTTAGAAAACAGGAGGGTTACGTCTTGATTTTTAACTCCATCCCTCCCGTACGCATAGAGTGCTGCTGCACGACCACTGCCGCCTCCATGATTGACTATCAGCTGAGCATCCAGGCCCGCCTGCTGCATCAGAGCTGTGCCCCAGGGGAGCCCAGCCCAGGTATCTCTGCGCCCCGGAGAAGGAGAGGCATTTAGCCAGTTCCCACGCAGACAGCCCAGGGAGGAGGCAGCTTGGGCTAAGGATTAAAGTGCCAGATTAGGATTTGGGAGACCTGGGTTCTGTTCCCAGCTCCTCAGATGAGTCACTCGGCCCTGCCCTGTGCCTCGGTTTCCCCATCTGTGATACTGGCGCCCCTTTGTAAAGCATGTTGAGATGTATACATGGAAAGCGCTTTGTGTGAGCTAAGAGACCCTACTAGGCTGCTCTGGGTTAGCCTGACTCGGGGGCGGTTTGGTCTGTCTGTCCAAATTGCCCCTCTTGGGTCTAATCTGCTTCTCTGGCCACAATTGGTTCTGTATAACCCACTTCTCAGAGCCCCATTGGTTCAGGCTCGGGGGTGCGTCTGGGCCCTCCACCCTGTACTTATCCGCTGCGCTGCCCTGCCTCGGGGCCACCTGCCAGGCTCCTGGTGTGCAAGCCTAGACAGGCACGGTGGATGATATGGTCTGGCCCCTGCCCAGCCTGGTGAGTTCCACCACCGGTGCTGAGCCTGGGGAGATCTGCCCAATGAGTTCTGCCTGGCACCGAGTCTGGGGAGATCCACCTGGCGCCGAGCCCAGAGGCATTAATTTAAAGTGGGGCTGAGCCGCTGTTTGAGCATGAGACCCCCTAGGACCCTGCCGTGGCAGCGCATTGATCGCCTGCACCGGGCGCTGTACAGTGACTATTAGATGTATTACGGTACCTCCTAGGCACCCCAGCCACAGACCATAACCCCACTGTGCCGGGTGCTGTACAGTGACTATTAGATGTATTACGGCACCCCAGCCACAGACCATAACCCCACCGTGTGCTGTACAGTGTCTATTAGGCATATTACGGTACCTCCTGGGGTGACAATCCCTGCCCCTGCAGAGCTTCCCTCTGAGTGCTTGGGACCTCCCTATTGGATGGGGATGGAAAGATGGAAGGGGGGTGGCAGGGGGGTGGAAGGGGTGTGTGGGACAGGGGGTGGGGGGGATGGAAGGGGTGTGGCGGGGGGACGGAAGGGGTGTGGGGGAGGTGGAAGGGGTATGTGTGGAGGGAGGGAGGGAGGGATGGGGAAGAAGGAGGGGGTGGATACAGAGGTGTGTGGGGATGGAGAGAGGGAGGGTGGTGTGCAGGAACGGAAGGACAGACAGAGGGGTGCCATGGGGACGGACAGACAGAGGAGTTTGGATGTGGATGGATGAACAGAGGAATGCCGATGTGGGGGGACAGACGGACAGAGGGGCATGGGTGGAGATGTGGACGGACGGAGGAGTGCCGATGTAGGGGGGACGGACGGACAGAGGGGCATGGGTGGGGATGTGGACGGACGGAGGAGTGCCGATGTGGGGGAGGACAGACGGACGGACAGAGGGGCATGGGTGGGGATGTGGATGGACGGAGGAGTGCCGATGTGGGGGGGACGGACGGATGGACGGAGCGGTGCCGACGGGGATGGACGGATGGGTGGATACCAGCTCACCCCTCTGTCCCGCCTCACTTTCCCACCCTGTAGGACAGGGGCTGGCCCCCGTCTCCAGGGAGCGTGAGGGCCACATACTCGGCTGGCGTCTAGTCAGCTAATTCCCCCTGGGCAGTGGGCCCATGGGCTCGCTGTGGGGTCACTGTTGTGGCCAGCAGGGGGAGCCGTGTGTGCCCCGCCCCTGCCCCCTAACCCCCCTCTGCCCCTCTCCCCGACAGAGCAGCTGTGCGGTGGCCGCGCTGCCTCCTGCCAGCAGTCCCCGGCCAGCAAGAAGGGGATGTTCACCGATGACCTGCACAAGCTGGTGGACGACTGGACTAAGGAGGCGGTCGGGAACGCCCTCCTGAAACCCAGCCTGAACCAGCTCAAACAGAGCCAGCACCGGCTGGATGGGGACAGCTGGAGCAAAGCCTGCGAGGTGGGGGGGGGCTGGGGGCCAGGACTCCTGGGTTCTCTCCCCGGCTCTGGGAGGGCAGTGGGGTCTAGTGGTTAGAGCGGGGGGGCTGGGAGCCAGGACTCCTGGGTTATCTCCCTGGCTCTGGGAGGGGAGTGGGGGCTGGTGGTTAGAGCAGGGGGGGATGGGAGCCAGGACTCCTGGGTTCTCTCCCTGGCTCTGGGAGGGGAGTGGGGGCTGGTGGTTAGAGCAGGGGGGGCTGGGAGCTCTGTCCCTGGTTCAGGGAGGGGAGTGACACCTAGTGCTTAGAGGGGGGCAGCTGGGTGCCTGGAGTCCTGGGTTCCCTCTCTGGCACTGCGAGGGGGGCAGGGGCAGAATTTGCTGACCCACCTGACTGCTCTCTCTTCACTCTCCCCTCGTAGAACACGTCAGCATCCGTGGGCTACAGCTCCACCTGGATTTCCTCCCTCTCCCAGATCCACGGGACTGTGCCGGCCTCCTTGCCCCCCGGACTGGCCCTCCCGGCTTTCTCCAGCGTCCTGCCGCCCTATGGAGTACCCCACGTCTGCCAGTACAATGCCATGGCAGGGGTGGCTTACCCAATGCAGTGGGTGGGCATTTCGGGGATGGCTCAGCAGTCGGTGGTTGTCCCCTCCCCGCCCGTCGGACCCTTCCAGCCAGGGGGCAGCATGCTGGGATTCCCAGCCTCCCCGGTCCCTAACCCAGCTACCATCCCGCCTGGTCCCAAATGAGGCCGGAGCAGGCAGCTGGAGGCAGAACTCCCCCGTCGTGGCCTGCAAACCATATGGAGACGCCCAGTCTGCCAGCGGAGGCGATTTGGCTCGGGCGCAGTTCCTATCCTCCCGGAATACTTGATTTGATTTGAAATTTTTAACCAGCTTTGGAGAGTTCGGCTCCTGCGTCTCATGCCCCCGAGATGTGATGGCTTCAAAAAGAAACCTCCATTTCCCCCCTCTGGCGGAGAAGCTGCCTGCATCTTTTCAATGGCAGACGTCATGGTGGGGAGGAGTTTATGATTTGGTTCTTAAGTTAGTTGATGGAAAAAGTGCTCCTAGAACTCACGGCGGTTTGAGCCGCGGCCGGGAAGTTTTGATCAGCGCAGCTCGCTTCTGCCGAGTTCTAAAGACCTTCTGAGCCTGAGCCAGGAGGGTTGGGGACTGAGAAGGGGTTTCCTTGATCTCGCTGGGTCAGGAATTCAGGGCAGCTCTGTGCAAAGCCAGCTGCTATTTCCTTGTTCCTCACACGCACACTGATTTGGGCAGCTGAGAGATGCTTGGGGAGTTGTGTGTTTCCTGTTGAAACGAGTTCTGGTTTGGTTATTTTTGCAGAGTGGCAGGAGTTGCTGGGAGGGGGCTATTTTAAATCTCTTCGGATCTCGGTCACCCATGTGGGACACAGATTTGGAGGTGCAAAATTAGACACGGCAACAGGGCGGTGTGCACCTCAGTGCTGTAGGGAATTTGGGAGCAAACACAGTGAATTGGGCCCTACCCAACCCCTGTGTTTTTGCAGCTGCCCTTGTTTGGAAAAGCCTGCCTTTTGGAAGCACCAGCTTCCAATGTTTTTCTGTCTTAGGCACATTTGAAAATACTGCCTCAAGTCCTATTTTCGAAAGGGACTTTTCTGGATTTTCAGAGGTTGAAACAGTTCAGTGGCTTCACTCATTGATTTCAATCAAATTTAGCTGCCTAACTTGCTTTGTGACTGTGCCGGTAGCTGGCTGTTTGCATCTCTACACTCCTAAATACCTTTGAAAATCAGCTCCTACGTCTCTTTTGAAATTGGCACTTCGGAAAATTTCATCCCACGTCATCCCGGCTTTGCTCTAATAGCTCATATCTGGCCCCTTTTGGGCTCTGAAACCTTAAGTCCAGCAACCTGAACAACATTGGGGTCCTGCACACACTCGACTTCACTTCATGATTTGGAGAACGTTCGTTCGAAAGTGCTGACCATCAGTGAGTCTGTGTCTTTTTCCTGTTCTTTGCCTTTGCAGCCTGCCTCCGAGGCCTGGGGTTGTAGACTAGCATGTCCCGATTGCAGCCCTGCCGTGGCTGTGCTAGGAGGGAGCTTTCACAGTAAGAGACTAGTTGAGGCTAATGTGAAGTGCAGCACATCCTGTTTCTCCCTCTCACCGGCGCCCAGCTTGGCTTCAATTCCTTGTCTTCTTTGCAAGGATGTTAGCACGTGGGGTTGGGTTAGGTTTGTGGTAGGAACAGGGACTTGCCAAAATGCATCCCGATTCCCCTCGGCGTTGCTGTCTCGTGGCCTTTCTGCGTCCTGAGTTTCAAACAGACATTTCTTTGCCAGGTGGCTTTCGAGTCCGTTGGATTTTCCAAGGCTGGGCCCTTTGTCAGATAGGAACTTCCCAGGTGTGCCAAGTGCTTCTGCTCCACCCTGAAACCCTGCTTAGAGCAGCATTAGAAGTGGTGCAAATGCAGCCCCATTTGATGCTGCCCCCTACCTCGTCTGCCTGCAGCCACTTGCATTGCCTTAGCTCTGCTGTCTCCTAGGATTTGGGTCACAGTTTTCCTGGGAGGGGCCACGCATCCGAGGGTGACTTGACACCAGTTTTTTATAGGAACATGTGCAGAAAACACACCCACACGCAGAAAGCGAGTGGCGTTTGTAAAGACCTGAGAACAGCATTTCTCATCTCACTGGGTTTAAGACGTTTCAGTTGTTTCTAGGCTGGTTGTGTTCACGCCGTTAAAAACAAGGCTCAAACGGTGGACTCTGAACTCAGGTTTCGTTTTCCCCTTGGAGGAGAATGGGAGGTGCTTGGCCTTAGTTTTCTTCCTTTCCCCAAAGCACAGATCTGTGAAACAGCTGTTGGTTTTCCGTTGGGAGGGGAAACCAAGGTCTTGTCTGCTCTTTAAGGCTGCAGCAGGAGGGATTTTCCGTACACCCAGGCCTAAGACTCTGAATTAGCTCTGGGACCTGATTGTAATTGACACCAAAACCGGACAGAAATTTGAGCGCTATGCAGGTAGAGTGAAAGCACAGCTTAGCGTGCGCCTGTTGGTACTTGCGCCTGTTCCCTGGTAGGAAGAGGAGAACGGTGTCTGCAGGAGGGGTGGGACTGGGTTAGTGTCTGTAACTGACACAGCTAGAGCGAAAGCACAGCTTAGCGTGCGCCTGTTGGTACGTGCGCCTGTTCCCTGGTAGGAAGAGGAGAACCGTGTCTGCAGGAGGGGTGGGACTGGGTTAGTGTCTGTAACTGACACAGCTTGAGTGGTATACAGTCAGGTGTGGAGGATGCTTTTGGCTTTGACCCTGCTAATTTCTGAGTGCTCTGGCCCTGATCCAGCAAAGCACAGGTTGAAGTGTGTGAGTAATCAGGGACAGGGACAGTTAATTGGGAAGACAAACCCTTAGTGACACTGGGAATCTAGCTTTGACTCAGGAAGGTTTTAAACAGCAGCACGCAAGGGTGTTGCAGATCAGGCCCGACAGCAGAAATGACTGCACTTAGAGCGGGAAAACGCCTGTGTCTGTATGGCCCAGTCCCTTGTGTCTGTTTCCTAGGGCAAATGACAGTCCTAGACTGCAGTCCCGCCAGATGTATCCTCCCTGTCATGAAGTGTCTGAGCAGCATGCTAGGCGTAGACGCTGTGACTCTGATAACAAACCAAACCACGCCCCCACCCCCCAAAAGAGTCAGTGGCAGCGCTTGGTCTGTATTTAACGGTTCCTATCTTCGTTTGCTGTAACGAGGAGCTCGCCGGCTCCCACGGGCCTTTTTTAGTTTCTGTCCAGCATGAAGGATTTGAAGGTGATAAACAAATGGGAATTTTTTTTTTAAAGAGACTTCTTTAATTTTCCTGCTGTGACTCTTTCAGGTGGAAGTCCACCGGGGTTGTCCTCCACTGTAACGAATGTATCATTTTAATACAGGCTGGTTTGGGAGACAGTCTGCTGAACCTGGCGCTTTTTACGTTTGCTCTTGGGTTTATCTACCTCATTATTTTTTTAGTGCCGTTTGAATCCAGCCTCCAATTTCCCGCTGTTGCTTTATTTCCATCCTTTGTGTTATGGATTCAAAGTGACAGTTGATCTTCCGTTTTCTGAGTTAATTATTTGTGTATTCGCTCTCTTGAGTGGCTGATCCCCCCCTTGAATTCAGCTGGATGAACGAAACTATGATTTAGACCAGTGGTCTCCAACCTTTTCGTCCAGCAAGCGCCAGATGAAGGACCGTGGTGGTGGTGGAGCACCTGCTGAAATCCCGCCGAAGTTCTGCGGCATTTCTGCGGCATTTCAGCAGATGCTCGACCGTTGGCCAGGATGTGGGCGCATTTAGATGCCCCGCATTGGGGACCCCTGATTTAGACAGTGCACAGTTGACCTGGGATCTTTGGTGAAGCATGTGAAAGCTGGAGCGCCGATCTGCCTTTCAGTAGCAACAATTTTGAAAGCTTGTTTTGTCGACAGAAGCATCCCTCATGAATTATTTGTGTCCCCAATTAAGCCATCACAATAAGCCAAGCCGCTGGCATTGTTCTGCGGGGCGTGATTCTTAACATCCCTTTTAGGTGTTTTATTTAAAAGTCATTAAAATGATGCATTCTGGGCTATTTTGTTTCTGAAACCCAGCAGTCTGTGTCTGTCCTTCATTTTACACGGTCTAACTCTGTAAAGGTGAAATGTTTGGTGAAAACTGTTAACCTGAAATACATTTGGATTTTCGTTTTTTAATATTTTGTTTCTTTTTGGTGTTTATAAATCTCCAATTCATCCCAGCAGCAGGCGGGAGTGTGTGGGTTGGGGGAGCGGGAGGGAGGGGACACAGGGAAAACATTCTCCACTTCCTGCGCACACCCTCTCCCCTGACCAAGGTGAACAGACCTGAGGGTTCTAGTGTGAGCTTGAGCACATGGGAAAAAAATCCGCCCAGCTCACGGACTTCAGCTGAGCCGGGCAGGACTCACTTGTAACACAGACGCAGCTCGTTGTGAAGCACAAGGGGGCAGCCCCATCCCTCCAGCTTCGCTATGGGACCAAGCGTTGAGCTGGTGCAGAGTGGCCTTGTGAGCCCTGCCTGAGGCGCCCAAAGTGAGACCCCTGCTTAACGTCAATGAGCCCCCTCCCCGTCCCCAGAGAGGATTCTGGGTAACGTCAATGAGCCCCCTCCCCCTGTCCCCAGAGAGGATTCTGGGTAACGTCAATGAGCCCCCTCCCCCTGTCCCCAGAGAGGATTCTGGGTAACGTCAATGAGCCCCCTCCCCCTGTCCCCAGAGAGGATTCTGGGTAATGTCAATGAGCCCCCTCCCCCTGTCCCCAGAGAAGATTCTGGGTAACGCTAATAAGCCCCCTCCCCCTGTCCCCAGAGAGGATTCTGGGTAATGTCAATGAGGCCCCTCGCCCTGTCCCCAGAGAGGATTCTGGGTAACGCCAATAAGCCCCCTTGCCTTGTCCCCAGAGAGGATTCTGGGTAATGTCAATGAGGGCCCTCGCCCTGTCCCCAGAGAGGATTCTGGATAATGTCAATGAGGCCCCTCGCCATGTCCCCAGAGAGGATTCTGGGTAACGCCAATAAGCCCCCTTGCCTTGTCCCCAGAGAGGATTCTGGGTAACGTCAATGAGCCCCCTCCCCCTGTCCCCAGAGAGGATTCTGGGTAACGTCAATGAGCCCCCTCCCCCTGTCCCCAGAGAGGATTCTGGGTAACGCCAATAAGCCCCCTTGCCTTGTCCCCAGAGAGGATTCTGGGTAATGTCAATGAGGGCCCTCGCCCTGTCCCCAGAGAGGATTCTGGGTAATGTCAATGAGGCCCCTCGCCCTGTCCCCAGAGAGGATTCTGGGTAATGTCAATGAGGGCCCTCGCCCTGTCCCCAGAGAGGATTCTGGGTAATATAATTCCTTTCCCACAGCACTGTGGGTAAAGAGGTTACTGAACTGTTGGAGACGGGTGGGGAGGCTAGTGGACTACAACTGCCAGCATGCCCAATGGCTAGAAAGCAGGGTGGGCAAAGGTCACTGAGGTCAGCAATGGCCGTTGGGACTACACCTCCTATGAGGCTTTGCAACGGGCAAGATGGCGTTCTGAGAGCCCCACTACAACTCCCATGATCGCTTGGGAGAGACGCGGCGTCCGGCAAGATGGCGCCCTTAGGGCTCACGGCAGCCTGGGAGCCGGGCACTACAACTCCCATGAGGCCATACACCGCCTTGCTTGATGCACCGGACACCATGGCGGAGAATAGGTGGAAGGGGGCCTCGCTCGGGCTGCCGGGAATCGTAGTCCGAGTCCTCCCGCTCCCTCAGTGCAAACGGGGCTCTCCTAAGGAAAAGACTACAACTCCCATGAGCCCGCGCGAAGGCGACCCGGACAACATGGCGGGAGGGCGCCGCCCTTCCCGCAGGGCCTGCCGGGACTTTTAGTCCCGACCCCTCCGGCACGTCCATGGGTTCTAACGGGCGCACCCCGAGAGCAAACTACAACTCCCGACGTGCCCTGCGGCCGGACGGGGGGCGGGGCTGCCAGGGAGGCGGAGAAGGAGAAGAAAGCTACAACATGGCGGCCACGGCCGCCCCAAAGCGCTGGGCGCTGTGAAGGGGGGTGGGGAGGAGCCCAGGAGCCAGCCCCCGGCTAGGGGAGGGAGGATGCCCTGCCCCCCGTCGCCCTGACCCCCAAGTGGGGCCCACCGTGATGGGGGTCCAGGGCTTCCAGGAGTTCGTGGAGAAGCGCTGCCCGGGCGCCGTGGTGCCCGTCGACCTGCTCAAGCTGGCCCGGGCGGCAGGGGTCCGCGGGGGGGCCCCCTACTGTGGCCTAGCTGGCTACCTCCAGCCACTGCCTGGGCCCTACCCCCCGCCTCTCGTGGCCCACTCCCAGCATGCTCCGGGGTTGGCGTCGGTGGCCCGCTCCCAGCATGCTCCGGGGCTGGCGTCAGTAACTCATTCCCAGCATGCTCCGGGGTTGGCGTCGGTGGCCTGCTCCCAGCATGCTCCGGGGCTGGCGTCAGTGGCGGCTCACTCCCAGCATGCTCCGGGGCTGGCGACAGTGGCGGCTCACTCCCAGCATGCTCCGGGGCTGGCGACAGTGGCGGCTCACTCCCAGCATGCTCCGGGGCTGGCGACAGTGGCGGCTCACTCCCAGCATGCTCCGGGGCTGGCGACAGTGGCGGCTCACTCCCAGCATGCTCCGGGGCTGGCGACAGTGGCGGCTCACTCCCAGCATGCTCCGGGGCTGGCGATGGCCTGCCCGGCCCGGCTACTGGTGGACGCAGACTCGGCCCTGCAGCGGCTGTATGGCGGCTACCAGACGGACTGGGTGTGCGGCGGCCAGTGGAATGCCATGGTGGGCTACCTGGCGGCCCTGTCCCAGGCCTGCCTCTACCAGGGCGGGCTGGAGCTGGCGATCATCTTCAATGGCGGGCTGGGCAAGGAGCGGCTGCCCGAGTGGGGCCGCAAGGCCCAGGCTGAGCGGCAGACGGCCCAGCTCATCGCCGCCCACGTGGGCAACAAGGGCACCCCGCCCCCCCGCGCCTGGTTCCTGCCCCCCGCCTGCCTGGAGCACTGCGTCCGCCTGGCCATGATCCGCTTCCGGGTCAAGGTAGGAGAGGGCGGCTGCGAGCCTGCCCCCCATGGCTGTTCACCCCCTGCCCCCATCTCGCGCCTTATGACTGTGCCTACCTGAGTCTGCCCCCTTCCCTTCCACCTATGGCTCCTTCCCTGTACATGAGCCCCACTTCCTGCGGTCTGAGCTGTGACCCTAACTCCTTCTGCCTCCTTCCCCTGTACTTCATCGTTCTCTTTCGTCTCCTCTCCCAACCGGCTGGACTGCCTGGCTCTGTGATTGTTCCCCAGAGGTGGCTGCATCCCAGCACCGGGCGAGCCCTCCCTATGTGGTGTTGTGTGCGGCTGTTCCCCAGCTGCCCCGCCCAGAGGTGGCTGCATCTCTGCGCTGGGAGACTCATATTCATTGTGTCTGTTGGATTTCTCTCTCCATCATCAACAGTGGTTCTCTTTTGCCCTTTAATGTGGGCTCCTGGTACCCGAGTGCTGGATAGGAAGGGTACTTACGGAGCTAGCTGCATCGTCCGCCCTTGAGCTGTAGGTGCTAGGGGAATGCTCTGTGTCAGACAAAGTGGAGAAATAGGACGGGGGAGTCATGGGGGAGAAGCAGCTGAACAGAAGCTCCCGGTGCGACGCTGGGATCGAAAGGGCTAAGGCCATCCTGGGGTGTATAAACTGGGGAATCTCAAGTGGGAGCAGAGAGGTGACTTCACCCTGGATTCGGCCCTGGTGCGTCCGCTGCTGGGATCCCGCGTCCAGTTCTGGTATCTGGAATTGCAGGAGGCTGTTGATCAGTTGAAGAGGGGCCGGATAAGAGCCAGGAGAACGATTTAAAGGGTTGGAAAACTGGCCTGCGAGAGACGCCAGGAGTGTGATCTATTGAGCTCCGTGAAGGGGTGATGTGATTGCAGCCTCTAAATGGCTCCAGAGGGACCAAACGTTTACTAACGGGCTCGTCAGTCTCGCAGTGGAAGCTTGAACACAAGCTAGTGGCTGGAAATTGAAGCTAAACAAATCCAGTGTGGAAATCAGGTGTCGATTTTGAACAGAGAGGGGTCCGTTTCCCGAGGGATGTGTGGATTCTCCATTGAACTCAAGGATGTCCCGTGGACTGTGTTTAAATGTGTGTAGGTTGGAGGGTGTCTCTGGGAGAACTGAGACGGCCAGCGCCCCGGAGCCACGCCCACATGTTGGCAGTGTGGGGCTGGGGGGAGGGATAGGTCAGTGGTTCGAGCATTGGCCTGCTAAACCCAGGGTTGTGAGTTCAATCTTTGAGGGGGCCACTGAGGGATCTGGGGCAAAAATTGGTCCTGCTAATGAAGGCAGGGGGCTGGACTCGATGACCTTTCGAGGTCCCTTCCAGTTCTAGGAGATTGGTATATCTCCAATTATTACCTTTAATGAAAGGGAGGGAAGGAGCAGCCAGCAGGAGGGTTGTGGAATCGTGCCAGGGTCGCGATGAAAGGGAGGTGGGGTTGGGGGGGACAATCAAGTGACGGTGACACTTCGAGGACAGGCAGCCAGAGCAGTTATGGGTGGAACGACTTGTCCCATGCCCGAGTATAGCTCTGCCTCCAGATAAGGGCTGTGATCCACTCCCATGCTTCAGGGCTTCACCAGCTGAGGTCAGGAAGGAAGGTTCCATCTCTCTCCAATGCAGAACTGTTGTTTCTCTGCCCTCCTCGGCAGCATCAGGGACCAGCTGCAGCTAGAGGCATTGTGGGCTGGCAAGCCAGAGCCCTCTGTCTAGCCCCCTGGTCGCCCAATGTGGGGTTGGCTTGATTAACTCTGCCTCTGCCCTTTATGATGGCTGATACTGAGTCCTTGGGCCCTCAGCCAGAGCCACGGGTTGCGCTGCCAGGGAGACAGAAACCCAGCAAAGAGCTTCCGGCTTCCTCCACTTGTTTCTCCGAGCCCAGAGATGGCGCCTGCCAATTGCACCCCCCACTGCGCTGTGGTGTTCTCTCGTTCCTTCCTCTGTGGGGGGGCTGTCCCCCACTCCTCCTCCCATACAGGGCCCCCCCTGTTCCCTCTCTACAGCGGAGGGCCTTGTGTGTGCCTCATTTCCTCCTCCCTCTATACCAGGGCCCTCCATTTCTCCCTCCCCTATGCCTGGACCCCCCATACCCTCCTCTGGTGGGGGGCTTTGTGCGGGCCCATTCCTTCCCTTGTCTTGCTACTGTCGAGTGTGACCGTCTTCTCCCGCCCGCAGGTCTTCCAGAGCCTGGAGGACCATCACCTGGAGGTGGTGTCCTTCTTCCGGGAGCGCGGCTTCCACGGGCTGCTGGCCCACGACTCAGAGTTCGCCCTGGCCAGCCTGCCCTGCTACTTCAGCGCCCACGCCCTGAAGCTGAGCTGGAACGGCAAGAGCCTCACCACCAATCAGTTCCTCATGCACCAGGTGGCCAAGCAGCTGGGACTGAAGGTCTCCAGCTTCCCTGTCTTCGCCGCCCTGCTGGGTAGGAACAGCCAGGGCAAACCGCTGGCACACAGCGGGGGGGATGGGGCAGCAGGGACACCCCCTGGGCTCAGCCCCTCTAGCTGGGGGGACGGACAGCAGGTCCCTCTGGGAGGGGGAGTCCGTGGCACTGGCTAAGCTGTGCTCTGGGGAGTCTGGGAAGAAGCCCTGTTCCTCCAGGCTCGGAGAGCTGCCCCCCACCCCACTGCCGTGGAGAGATGGCTCGCACAACTGGTGGCGTGACAGACAGGCAGCCGCTGCGGTGGTCGCTCTAGCTGGGTCTCTGGGGTTGGGGAGCACACAAGGGGCTGGGGGACAGCTCTGGGCAGGGTGTCTGTGCTCTTTGGGGGACATCTGGGGGGGTGGGGGTTTGGGAACCACTCTAGGCAGCATCTCTATAGTGAAGTACCACATGGAGGAGTGTTGGGGGTCACTCTAGGGAGGAACTCTATTGTCAGGGAGCCCTATACAGGGGACTGGAGACCACCCTCAAGGCAAGCACTGTATGGTCAGGGAGCACATGAGGGGAATTGGGAACTGCTCTCTAGGCAGGGCCTTTGCTGACCAGTCTAGCCAGGAATTCTATGGCTGAAACACATTGGGGAGGAGGGGCTAGTCTCTGGTCAGGGTCCCTATGGTCAGGGAGGACATGAGGGGCTGAGGATCACTCTAGGCAGGACCTCTATGGTCAGGGAGGACATGAGGGGCTGAGGATCACTCTAGGCAGGGTCTCTATGGTCAGGGAGGACATGAGGGGCTGGGGATCACTCTAGGCAGGGTCTCTATGGTCAGGGTGGACATGAGGGGCTAAGGATCACTCTAGGCAGGGTCTCCATGGTCAGGGAGGACATGAGGGGCTGAGGACCACTCTAGGCAGGGTCTCTATGGTCAGGGAGGAGATGGGCTAAGGACCACTCTAGGCAGGGTCTCTATGGTCAGGGTGGACGTGAGGGGCTGAGGATCACTCTAGGCAGGGTCTCTATGGTCAGGATGGACATGAGGGGCTGAGGATCACTCTAGGCAGGGTCTCTATGGTCAGGGAGGACATGAGGGGCTGAGGATCACTCTAGGCAGGGTCTCTATGGTCAGGTAGGACATGAGGGGCTGGAGATCACTCTAGGCAGGGTCTCTATGGTCAAGGAGGACATGAGGGGCTGGGGATCACTCTAGGCAGGGTCTCTATGGTCAGGGTGGACATGAGGGGCTGAGGATCACTCTAGGCAGGGTCTCTATGGTCAAGGAGGACATGAGGGGCTGGGGATCACTCTAGGCAGGGTCTCTATGGTCAGGGAGGACATGAGGGGCTGGGGATCACTCTAGGCAGGGTCTCTATGGTCAGGGAGGACATGAGGGGCTGGGGATCACTCTAGGCAGGGTCTCTATGGTCAGGTAGGACATGAGGGGCTGGAGATCACTCTAGGCAGGGTCTCTATGGTCAGGGTGGACATGAGGGGCTGAGGATCACTCTAGGCAGGGTCTCTATGGTCAAGGAGGACATGAGGGGCTGGGGATCACTCTAGGCAGGGTCTCTATGGTCAGGGTGGACATGAGGGGCTGAGGATCACTCTAGGCAGGGTCTCTATGGTCAGGGAGGACATGAGGGGCTGGGGATCACTCTAGGCAGGGTCTCTATGGTCAGGGAGGACATGAGGGGCTGGGGATCACTCTAGGCAGGGTCTCTGTGGTCAAGGAGGACATGAGGGGCTGGGGATCACTCTAGGCAGGGTCTCTATGGTCAGGGAGGACATGAGGGGCTGGGGATCACTCTAGGCAGGGTCTCTATGGTCAAGGAGTACATGAGGGGCTGGGGATCACTCTAGGAAGGGTCTCTATGGTCAAGGAGGACATGAGGGGCTGGGGATCACTCTTGGCTGGGTCTCTATGGTCAAGGAGGACATGAGGGGCTGGGGATCACTCTAGGCAGGGTCTCTATGGTCAGGGAGGACATGAGGGGCTGGGGATCACTCTAGGCAGGGTCTCTATGGTCAAGGAGGACATGAGGGGCTGGGGATCACTCTAGGCAGGGTCTCTATGGTCAGGGAGGACATGAGGGGCTGGGGATCACTCTAGGCAGGGTCTCTATGGTCAGGGAGGACATGAGGGGCTGAGGACCACTCTTGGCAGGGTCTCTATGGTCAGGGAGGACATGAGGAGCTGGGGATCACTCTAGGCAGGGTCTCTATGGTCAAGGAGGACATGAGGGGCTGGGGATCACTCTAGGCAGGGTCTCTATGGTCAGGGTGGACATGAGGGGCTGAGGATCACTCTAGGCAGGGTCTCTATGGTCAGGGAGGAGATGGGCTAAGGACCACTCTAGGCAGGGTCTCTATGGTCAGGGAGGACATGAGGGGCTGGGGATCACTCTAGGCAGGGTCTCTATGGTCAAGGAGGACATGAGGGGCTGGGGATCACTCTAGGCAGGGTCTCTATGGTCAGGGTGGACATGAGGGGCTGAGGACCACTCTAGGAAGCGTCTCTATAGTCAGGGAGGACATGAGCTGAGGGTCTCTGTGATTGGGGAACGGACTGTGTGGGGGGTTGGATTTGCATGAAGAAAGGGGATCACTCAAAGGGGATCCTGAGAGAAAGAGGGAGTGCATTTATGCAAATGACAGTGCCTAGTCAAATATTCAAATCAGGGCTGCCTCATTTGCATAAAATTTCCTGTTTTCTGGCCATCTGGCCTGATTCCTCCTCCAATCAGAAGACACTGTAACCGCCCCCCTCTTTCCTCTTTGAGGGTGGGGTAGGGGCACCGAATCCCTTTGGGGCACAGTAACCAGGAACCGCGTTATTCCTGCCTCCCCCAGGTAACCACATCCTCCCCGACGAGGACTTGGCTGCTTTCCACTGGAGCCTGCTGGGGCCAGACCACCCGCTGGCATCGCTCAAGGTAGCCTCCCGTCCCCTGGCAGTGCCCCACAGCAGCCTGGTAGGGCTGGGATGGGAATGGCCTTGCGGACAGGCATTGTGGGTCGGAGCAGAGGGGACTGAGAGCCAGGATTCCTGGCCCTAGGAAGGGAGTGGGGTCTAGTGGTTAGAGTAGGGGAGACTGGGAGCCACTCTAGGAAAGACTCAATGGTCAGGGAGCACATGGGGGCTGGGGACTCCCTGGACAGGTCTCTATGGTTGTGGAGCACATGGGGGCTGGGGACTCCCTGGACAGGTCTCTATGGTTGTGGAGCACATGGAGGGCCAGGGACTCTCTGGGCAGGTCTTTATGGTCGAGGAGCACATGGGGGGCTGGGGACTCCCTGGGCAGGTCTCTATAGTCAGGGAGCACATGGGGGGGCTGGGGATTCCCTGGGCAGGTGTCAAGGTTTTTTCCCCACTCTGAACCTTAGGGTACAGATGTGGGGGACCTGCATGGACCCTTCTAAGTTTAATTACTAGCTTAAATCTGGTAACACTGCCACCACCCACAATTTCAGTGTCTGGGGCACTTTCTGTCCCCCCAAAACTTTTCCCTCCCTGGGTTGCCTTGAGAGGCTTCATCACTTCCCTGGTGAACACAGATCCAAACCCCTTGGATCTTAAAACAAGGAGGAATTAGCCATCCCCCCTCCATTCCCCCCACCAATCCCTGGTGAGTCCAGACCCAATCCCCTTGGATCTTAAAACAAGGAAAATCAATCAGGTTCTTAAAAAAGAAAGCTTTTAATTAAAGAAAGAAAGATAAAAATCATCTCTGTAAAATCAGGATGGAAAATGCGTTACAGGGAATCAGATTCCTATAGACCAGAGGGACCCCCCCACAACCTTAGGTTCAAAGTTACAGCAAACAGAGGTAAAAATCCTTCCAGCAAAAAGAAACATTTCCAAGTTGAGAAAACAAACATAAGACTAACAGGCCTTGCCTGGCTAATTACTTACAAGTTTGAAACATGGGAGACTGATTCAGAAAGATTTGGAGAGCCTGGACTGATGTCCCGTCCCCCTCTGTCCCGAGAGCGAACAACACCACCACCAAAAGCACAAAGACTTCCCTCCACCAAGATTTGAAAGTACCTTGTCCCCCTATTGGTCCTTTGGTCAGGTGTCAGCCAGGTTCACTGAGCTTCTTAACCCTTTACAGGCAAAAGAGACATTAACCCTTAATTATCTGTTTATGACAGCAGGTCTCTATGGTCGGGGAGCACACGCGGGACTGGGAACTCCCTGGGCAGGTCTCTGTGGTCGGGGGGCTGGGGACTCTCTGGGCAGGTCTCTATGGTTGGGGAGCACACAGGGCGTGATGGAAGGTGGGGCTTCCAGCATGGCTGCCTGTGGGGTGCCAGATGCTGAGCACTGTCCGTGTCACCCCCGTGCCCAGGTCCGAGCCCACCAGCTGGTGCTGCCCCCCTGCGACGTGGTGATCAAGGCCGTCTCAGAGTACGTCAGCGCCATCAAAGAACCCTGCAACCTGGATGCTGTGGGGAGAGACGTCTTCAAACACTCTCAGGTGAGTGTGAAGAGGCCTGATTGCTGACTGGAGTTGCTGATCTGGTCCCCTGGCATGCCATGAGACCCCCTGTGGCTGAGATTGGGGGTCCTGGTGTGCTGTGAGACATCTCTGACTGAGATCAGGGTCCCCCTCTGGCTGAGATGGGGGGGCAGTGCTCTGAGAGATCCCTCTGACTGAGATCAGAGGCCCCTGGTGCGCTGTGTGCCATGAGAGCCCCTGTGGCTGAGATTGGGGGTCCTGGTGTGCTGTGAGACGTCTCTGACTGAGATCGGTGGGCCCTGGTGTGCCTTTTGCCGTGAGACCCCTCCAGCTGAGATGAGGGGCCCCAGTGCACTGTGAGACCCCTCCAGCCAAGATCAGTGACCCCAGCACTCCAAGAGACCCCTCTGGCTGAGATCGGGGGGCCCCCTATGCTCCAAGAGACTCTTCTGACAGAGATCGGGGGGCCCTGGCTCGCTATGAGACTCCTCTGACTGAGATTGGAGGCCCCTGGTGCGCTGCGTGCCATGAGACCCCCTCTGGCCGAGATGAGGGGGCTCCTAGTGCTCTGAGAGACCCCTCTGACTGAGATCAGGGGCCCTGGTGCACTGTGGGACCCCTCTGGCTGAGATCAGGGGGCCCTCAGCGCTCCAAGAGACCCCTCTGACAGAGATCGGGGGTCCCTGGCTCACAGTGAGACGTCTCTAACTGAGATCGGAGGCTCCTGGTGCGCTGTGTGCTGTGAGACCCCCTCCGGCCGAGATGGGGGGGGCCCAGTGCTCCGAGAGATCTTTCTGACTGAGATCAGGGGCCCCTGGCGTGCTGTGGGACCCCTCTGACAGAGATATGGGGCCCTGGCGCGCCTTGTGCTGTGAGATCCCGCTGGGCGAGACCTAGGGCCCCTGGCAAGCCCTGAGACCCCTCTGACTTAAATTGGGAGCCCCTGGCATGCTGCATGCCATGAACCCCTGTCCGGATGAGATCAGGGGGCCCCAGGCTCGCTGGCTTCTGCCCCATCTCTTTGGGGTTCCAAGCCCCGGTGGGCTGACACTGCAATCCTGTGTCGCTCTGTAGCATCAGACAAGGCACAGCAGCTCCTGCTTTGAGAGTGGGTTTGATTGCTGGGGTGGGGCCCTTCTTAGCCCCTGGATCTCCAGCCAGTCTCCTGTCCGCTTTGCTCCCCCAGTCCAGGACGGAGGATAAGATCGAGCGCTTCAAGAAGGCCGTGAACTACTATTCGGTGGCTGCCAAGATGCCCCCAGCACCTGTGGGTCCGTCCTCATTTGTATGTGAGTATCTGACGGGCTGGGATAGGCCGGCTGGAGTACCCAGGAGTTCCCACACAGCCAGCCCCCCTCCTCCCCCACAGCGCCTCCTCTTGGGAGAGGCTGGGCCTGGAGTACCCAGGAGCTCCCCCACGGCCAGCACCCTTCCCCTCCCCACAGCGCCCCCCTGCTGGGAGAGGCTAGGGCTGGAGCCACCGGGAACTCCCCCCAAAGCCAGCGCCCCTCCTCCTCCCCACAGCTGCCCCTGCTGGGAGGCCATGGCATGAGTACCCAGGAGCTCCCCCACAGCCAGCGCCCCTCCTCCTCCCCACAGCGCCCCCTGCTGGGAGAGGCCATGGTTGGATTACCCAGGAGCTCCCCCACAGCCAGCGCCCCTCCTCCTCCCCACAGCGCCCCCTGCTGGGAGAGGCTGGGGCTGCAGCAGCTGGGAGTTCCCCCACAGTCGGCGCCCCTCTCCCTTGCCACAGCGCCCCCTGCTGGGAGAGGCCATGGCTGGAGTACCCAGGAGCTCCCCCACAGCCAGCGCCCCCGCCCCTCCCCCTCCCCACAGCGCGCCCTGCCCTAACCACCAGGCCCCACTCCCCTCCCAGACCCAGGCAGAGAACCCAGGAGTCCTGGCCGCCCCCTGCTAACCATTAGGCCCCACTCCCCTCTACATGGTGAGCCCCTGCTCTGTGTCTCAGTGCCAGGCTATGGATCCAACCACTTCGGAGGAGCAGCCCCTGCGCAGCGCAGCCCGGTGGGATCCCTCCCCACGGGGAAGCCGATGGTACGTTCCAGTCCGGGTGGGGAGTGGGATTGGGCTCCCTGGAGTCAGTGGGTTGGAGTGGAGGTGCAGCAGGCTGACAACCCGGACTCCTGGGTTCTCTCCCCAGCTCTGGGAGGGGAGTGGGGACTGTGGTTAGAGTGGGGGGGGCTGGGAGCCAGGACTCCTGGGTTCTCTCCCCAGCTCTGGGAGGGGAGTGGGGGCTGGTGGTTAGAGTGGGGGGGGGGCTGGGAGCCAGGACTCCTGGATTCTCTCCCCGGCTCTGGGAGGGGAGTGGGGGCTGGTGGTTAGAGCAGGGGGGCTGGGAGCCAGGACTCCTGGGTTCTCTCCCCAGCTCTGGGAGGGGAGTGGAGGCTGGTGGTTACAGCAGAGGGCGCTAAGAGCCAGGACTCCTGGGTTCTCTCCCCGGCTCTGGGAGGGGAGTGGGGACTGTGGTTAGAGTGGGGGGGGGGCTGGGAGCCAGGACTCCTGGGTTCTCTCCCCAGCTCTGGGAGGGGAGTGGGGACTGTGGTTAGAGCAGGGGGGGCTGGGAGCCAGGACTCCTGGGTTCTCTCCCCGGCCCTGGGAGGGGAGTGGGGACTGTGGTTAGAGTGGGGGGGGGCTGGGAGCCAGGACTCCTGGGTTCTCTCCTGGCTCTGGGAGGGGAGTGGGGACTGGTGGTTAGAGTGGGGGGGGGGGCAGGGAGCCAGGACTCCTGGGTTCTTTCCCCGGCTCTGGGAGGGGAGTGGGGACTGTGGTTAGAGTGGGGGGGGGCTGGGAGCCAGGACTCCTGGGTTCTCTCCCAGCTCTGGGAGGGGAGGGAGGTCTAGTGATTAGAGCAAGGGGGAGGGGGTTGAAGCCTGACTCCTGGATCTCCTGGCTGTCAGGGGAGGGAGATCTACTGCTCTTTGCTGACTTCTGTCTCTCTGCCTCCCTCCCCAGTTCCCACCCGACCTGGGGCCAAAGGTGCAGTACGAGCCGCCGGCCCCGCCCTCCTCCTTCCCCCCGGGCCCCAGCACCAGCCTCCTCTTCTCCCCCCACCCGCTTGGAGACGTGCCCCCCTTTCACGAGCAGCCCGGCCTGAAAGGCGGTGACTTCAGCTGCTGGACCAGCGCCTACAATGCCAAGTTCCCGCCCCACCAGCAGGGTCCCAAGCCCTCCCCTTCCTCCGGGCCGGCCTCCTCCCCCTCCTCCTCCTCCGACTGCGAAGAGCACAACGGGGACAGTGCCAAGTGAGTGGAGGCTGGTGGTTAGAGCGGGGAAGGCTGGGAGCCAGGACTCCTGGGTTCTCTTCCCCAGCTCTGGGAGGGGAGTGGGGGCTGCTGGTTAGAGCAGGGGGCTGGGAGCCAGGACTCCTGGGTTCTCTTCCCCAGCTCTGGGAGGGGAGTGGGGGCTGGTGGGTTAGAGCAGGGGGGCTGGGAGCCAGGACTCCTGGGTTCTCTCATGGCTCTGGGAGGGGAGGAGTCTGGTGGGTTAGAGCAGGGGGGGCTGGGAGCCAGGACTCCTGGGTTCTCTCATGGCTCTGGGAGGGGAGGAGTCTGGTGGTTAGAGCAGCGGGGGCTGGGAGCCAGGACTCCTGGGTTCTCTTCCCCAGCTCTGGGAGGGGAGTGGGGGCTGGTGGTTAGAGCAGGGGGGGCTGGGCGCCAGGACTCCTGGGTTCTCTCCCTGGCTCTGGGAGGGGTGAGTCATCACCTCCCCCATGTCTCCTCCCCAGCCATGTCTCCGAGATGCTGCAGCTGAAGTCTGGCTGGGAGGGGCCAGATGCCGAAAAGCTGAGCCAGGGCTGGGGGCAAGTGGGGGGCTCCGGTGGCACCGATGGGCCCCTGATTGGGCCCGAGCCCTCCATCCCCTCACTGCTTTCCATGGCCACCCGCAACCACATGGACATAACCACCCCCCCGCTGCCCCCCGTAGCCCCCGAGGTCCTGCGGGTGGCTGAGCACCGGCACCGACGCGGCCTTATGTATCCCTCCATCTACCATGTTCTTACCAAGGTGAGCCTGGCTCCGGTCCTGGCTCTGGGAGGGGAGTGGAGGCTGGTGGTTAGAGTAGAAGGGGCTGGGAGCCAGGACTCCTGGGTTCCATCTTCAGCTCTGGGAGGGGAGTGGGGACTGGTGGGTTTAGAGCAGGGGCGCTGGGAGCCAGGACTCCTGGGTTCTCTCCCTGGCTCTGGGAGGGGAGTGGGGGCTAGTGGTTAGAGCAGGGGGGCTGGGAGCCAGGACTCCTGGGTTCCATCTTCAGCTCTGGGAGGGGAGTGGGGACAGGTGGGTTTAGAGCAGGGGGCGATGGGAGCCAGGACTCCTGGGTTCTCTCCCTGGCTCTGGGAGGGGAGTGGGGGCTGGTAGTTAGACCCGGGGTGGGGGGAGCCAGGACTCCTGGGTTCTCAGTCCCTCTCCTGATGTTCCGGCACAGGGCGAGATCAAGCTCCCCGTGTGCATCGAGGACGAATGTAACACTGAGCTGCCTCCAGCCGCCGTCCTCTTCCGTGGCGCCCGGCAGCATATCTACGGGGTGCTGTTCGGCGTGGCTGAGAACCAGCGCCGGGTGGAGCGCCTGGCCATCCGCCGCCGCATTCCCACGGAAGGTACGGACCCCCATGCCCAAGAGCTGAAGCCTCCGGACACCTCGGTTCTGTCCCTAGCTCTGGGAGGGGAGTAGGATAGCATGGTCAGGGCTGGGGTCTACGAGCCAGGACTCCTGGGTTTTTTCCCTGGCTGCGGAAGGGGAATGGGGTCTGGTGGTTGGGGTGGGGGCGGGCTGGAAGCCAGAACTCCTGGGTTCTCTCCCTGGCTCTAGGAGGGGAGGGGGGTCTGGTGGTCAGGGGTGAGAGGGAGCCAGGACTCCTGGGTTCTCTCGCCGGCTCTGGGAGGGGAGTGGGGTCTGTGGTTGGGGGTGTGGGGGTAGCTAGATCCAGGACTCCTGGGTTCTCCCCAGCCAGGAGAACCTGATCCCTTGCCCTCTCCTTGCCCCGCAGTGCCGCCTGTGATCATCAAGGAATGGGCGGCTTACAAGGGGAAGTCCCCGCAGACACCGGAGCTGGTCTCAGCCCTGGCCTTTCGCGAGTGGACCTGCCCCAACCTGCGGAAGCTGTGGCTGGGGAAGGCAGTGGAGGACAAGAACCGGCGCATGAGGGCCTTCCTGGCCTGCCTGCGGGCCGACACGCCCGGCATGCTGAACCCGGCCAGCGTGCCCACGCACCTGCTGCTGATGTGCTGCGTGCTGCGGTGAGCAGGGGCAGGGGCGCCACTAGACCCCACTCCCGTCCCAGAGCCGGGGAGAGAACCCAGGAGTCTTGGCTCTCAGGCCCCCCTGCTCTAACCAACAGCCCCCACTCCCCTCCAAGAGCCAGGAGAGAACCCAGGGGTCCTGGCCCCCAGCCCCCTGCTCTAACCGCCAGCCCCCCCTCCCCTCCCCAAGCCGGGGTGAGCTGCCCCGTGTGGAATGCCAGGCCTGGCTGGGTTCACACTCTCTGTTCTCTTTCCAGTTACATGATGCAGTGGCCTGGAGGGAGGATCCTTCATAGGCACGAACTGGACGTGTTCCTGGCTCAGTCAGTTTCCTCTCAGCTCTATGAGCCGGATCACCTGCAGGAGCTGAAGGTAGGGGGCAGCCGCCATGTTCCCCGGGGGACAAAGAGCCATGTCCCCTCGCTTCTCCACCCTGGGGTGCCTCACACCCTGCTTCGCTGTGAGAACAGCCGCTCCTGGCCGGCCCCGCAGCCACCCACCTCGGCTGAATGACACCAGTGCTCTGGCTGGCTACTCACCAGCTACTCCCAGACCTTCTCCAGGGGTGTGTCTTGTCCTGCCCCGTCTCTCTCAGACAGTCCAGGCTCCTCAAGGGTAACTGGCCTGCCCAGACCCCGTTTTCTGCGGTGGCGGTTCCCAAACGCTCCGGGGCAGAGAGAACAGTCCCAGAAGTTCATTAAACCCAGGCAGAAAGATTTGAAGTGACGACAGGTGATGAGGCGTGAAAGTCACGCTGGGTCCCAAAGAAAATAAAGAAAGAGAAGACGCAACGTACCTACGACCTTAAAAGCAAAAAGGTTTTTCTCCCTCTAAGGAGCCCACTGGCTCGATCTTTCCACCAGGACCCTGGCCCCAGTTCAGTGATGCTTCCTTTGCCTTTCAAACAGGGCTGCTGCCGTGAGTAGAGATGAGGGGAGAATGCGATTTGGGCTCCTCTGTTCCCATTTGTACACCCCTCTCCCTCCCTTGAGGATTAGCTCCAACTGGGGCACAGGAAACCCCAGCTGTGTCTTTGCCAATGTGTAAAGTTCTTATTCGCACCCTTCTTTCCCCCAAAGATGGGCCGGGGATAGTCTGCTTTATTATGCTGTCGCCTAGCCAGGCCGTCAGTGTGTCCCTTGTCTCTGAGGAACTGGTTTGTGCCTGCCTGTCACAGCGATGTTATACCATGGAATCTCATAACTTTCCATACAACGCTGATACACACATTTTACCGGGACAGTAATGTTCAGCAGATTATGAGTTTTCAAATGATACCGCACAAGGTACATTTTGTACACGATTTATCCTAGTCTGTGAAAGCAGTGAACATGGGGTACAGTTGGTGACAGCCGGCACTGGAGCTGTTTGGGAGAAAGGTGAACGGGAGCAGGGTGCAGTGATTAGTATAGGGGGGTTGGCAGCCAGGACTCCTGGGTTCTCTCCGCAGCTCTCACTGGAGAACGTGCTGGAGTTATTCCTTTACTAGATTAAAAACTGCCGTTCTGCTCTGTTCCCCAGCTGCCCACATCTTGACGCCGGGTGAGCCTCCCTGTGCAGTGTTATGTGTGATTGTTTCCCAGCTGTCCTGCTCCAGAGGTGGCTGCACTCCTCCTCGTGTTAAAGTGATGGGAATGGTTCCCTTGCAGATCGAGAAGCTGGATGCCCGGGGCGTGCAGCTGGCAGCTCTCTTCATGAGCGGAGTAGATACGGCTCTGTTTGCCAATGACGCCTGTGGGCAACCGGTGCCCTGGGAACACTGCTGCCCCTGGATCTATTTTGATGGGAAACTCTTCCAGAGCAAGCTCATCAAAGCCACCCGTGACAGGGCCCCCCTCATTGACCTGTGTGATGGGCAGGTATGGGGCAGGATGCCTGAGTTCTCTCCCGGCCTCTGAGATGGTGGGTGGTCTAGTGCGTTAGAGCGGCGGAGTGGGGAGTCAGGACTCCTGGATTCTCTCCCCGGCTCTGGGAGGGGAGTGGGATCTAGTGGGTTAGAGCAGGGAGGGCTGGGAGCCAGGATGCCTGGGTTCTGTCCCTGTCCCTGCGGGGGGAGGGGATTTGAGAGGCTGCTCCTCTTGGTCTGGAAGTACCTGGATGTTCTGACATTGGGGCAGGCTGTGGGGGAGGGACAGGGATCTGGGGGATTAGGTCAGCTGGATTTAACCCCCCCCCGCCCCCACTTTCCTCCCCAGACGGAGCAGGCAGCCAAAGTGGAGAGGATGAGACAGAGCATCCTGGAGGGCGTGAACTTCAACCGCCAGGCCCCGCCCCCTCTGCTCCCGCCCCCTCCCTTCGTGCCTGCCATGGCCACGCCCTTCTATTCAATGCCCCTCTACCCCCGCACCACGGGCTCTGTGCCGCTGCCAACCCCTGGGAGGAGCAGAGGGTTCACAGGTGAGAGATCGTAGTGTCCCCTGAGCCGTGTCTCTGCCCCTGTATTCTGTGGCCCCGCTCACCACGGGCCATTGGTGAGAGAAGTGGGATCCCCAGATGGCTGGATTGTATGCCCTCTTGAAGGCAGGGGTAGGGGAGGCCTCTTTTCTCACCACTCCACTTGTAGATACGTGGAGTGTGATGGGCTGGTGGGGTGCTCCAGAGCGTGGAGCTAGGGGGCATTGGGGCAGATTTCCTCTGTCAGTGCTATTGGCTCAGGCTCTCTGCAGACTCAGGCAGGAATTGGTGACGCCCAGCGCAGTTCACATGTCTCCCAGCGAGCGGCTCAGGCTCTCTGCAGACTCAGGCGGGGATTGGTGATGCCCAGCGCAGTTCACACCTCTCCCAGTGACCGGCTCATGCTCTCTGCAGACTCAGGCAGGGATCGGTTATGCCCAGGGCAGTTCACATGTCTCCCAGCGAGCGGCTCAGGCTCTCTGCAGACTCAGGCGGGGATTGGTGATGCCCAGCGCAGTTCACACCTCTCCCAGTGACCGGCTCATGCTCTCTGCAGACTCAGGCAGGGATCGGTTATGCCCAGGGCAGTTCACATGTCTCCCAGCGAGCGGCTCAGGCTCTCTGCAGACTCAGGCGGGGATTGGTGATGCCCAGCGCAGTTCACACCTCTCCCAGTGACCGGCTCAGGCTCTCTGCAGACTCAGGCAGGGATCGATTATGCCCAGGGCAGTTCACATGTCTCCCAGTGACCGACTCAGGCTCTCTGCAGACTCAGGCGGGGATCAGTTATGCCCAGGGCAGTTCACACCTCTCCCAGTGACTGACTCAGGCTCTCTGCAGACTCAGGCGGGGATCAGTTATGCCCAGGGCAGTTCACACCTCTCCCAGTGACCGACTCAGGCTCTCTGCAGACTCAGGCGGGGATCAGTTATGCCCAGGGCAGTTCACACCTCTCCCAGTGACTGACTCAGGCTCTCTGCAGACTCAGGGATCGAGTATGCCCAGGCAGTTCGCACCGCTCCCAGTGACCGGCTCAGGCTCTCTGCGGACTCAAGCAGACCCTGTTTCTGACCCAAAAGATGACGTTCTGCTTCTGTTCCATATCTCTGGGAGCCTGTACGTGACCCTAGTGTCACCTGTCACTCATCTCCCCCTCCCCCTGTCTCCGCTTCCCTAGGTCTCCACCCAATTCCGCCTCAGGGGGGCAAGCTGGAGATTGCTGGTATGGTTGTCGGCCAGTGGGCGGGCAGTAAGCCCTCGCGGGGCCGGGGCTCCTTTGGCATGCAGGTGGTGTCTGTCGGGGGACCTGGGAAGGGGTAAGTACTGCAGCACTGCTGAGGGGTGGGCTGGAGAGAGGCTTTGCTGGCTGCTGGGGAATCAGCATTCTCCCCTTAGGTCATCTCTGTGCCACGCAAGCCAGCTGTGTGTGGCGTTATGTGCAGCTGTTCACCAGCTGCCCCGCCCCAGAGACAGCTGCATCTCAGCACCCGGCAAGCCATCCCTGTTCTCATGAATTATGCGTAATATTATTTGTAATCATTAGAACTGTTAATGGCCACTGTTCTTTATCCTTGTTAATGTCACCCTGGTTATTAGGCCTATAACTTAATTACACTTATTATGGAGGCATCAGTGTAACAATCCTGCTGCTAGCTAATCAGTATTAATCTCCGCCGTGCTCCACCCCAGACGCAGTCGGGACGGATCTGGAAAACTCCCCAAAGGAAACAAGAAGCTTAGCAAGCAGGTGCGTGTTTCTGCCTTTCCCTCAGCCCTACTGGTCTGGACTGCCCCCCGAACCAAGGAGACCCCAGCCCTTCTCCATGCCCCCCCGCCCCCCTACATTTGGGTTGCTGTCCCTGGGCAGCATTATGTGCTGCTGTTCCCGAGCTGCCCCGCTCTAGAGGTGGCTGCATTGCAGCCCCGGGCACAGTGGGATGGGATTCCTGCGGGTGTCTGATTATGTTGCACTCCTGTTCTCCACAGGGCTCGTTGGAGGGAGCAGCCAAAGCAGTGGAGTTGCAGAGCGGGCAGTTCCCATCGCAGGTGAACCGGGGCGAGGATTCGGGGGGCGGTCCCTGCCCCCCGGCACCGTCACAATGTGCCTTAGCCAGAGACACTGACGCCTGTGGTGATGAGGGCCAGTACTGCAGGCGGCTGGCCCAGGAGGTGGATCACGGCCCCAACACCAAGCTGCCCCTCCCAGCTCTGCAGAAGGAAGAGTGACGGGGGGGGGTGGGGGATGGACCTGATTTGGGGGCGGGTGGGGCTTTCCGGGGGGCGGGTCCAGGAGTGTGGAAGCCTCAGGGTACCATGAGGACAGGGAGGTTGGAAAGGCAGAGCCCCAGTGCATTGTGGGGGATCATCCCCTAATTAAAGGGATGGTCTCCTACAGCGCCCCAGTGCATTGTGGGGGAATCTCCTACAGCGCCCCAGTGCATTGTGGGGGATCATCCCCTAATTAAAGGGATGGTCTCCTACAGCGCCCCAGTGCATTGTGGGGGAATCTCCTACAGCGCCCCAGTGCATTGTGGGGGATCATCCCCTAATTAAAGGGATGGTCTCCTACAGCGCCCCAGTGCATTGTGGGGGAATCTCCTACAGCGCCCCAGTGCATTGTGGGGGATCACCCCCTAATTAAAGGGATGGTCTCCTACAGTGCCCCAGTGCATTGTGGGGGAATCTCCTACAGTGCCCCAGTGCATTGTGGGGGATCACCCCCTAATTAAAGGGATGGTCTCCTACAGTGCCCCAGTGCATTGTGGGGGAATCTCCTACAGTGCCCCAGTGCATTGTGGGGGATCATCCCCTAATTAAAGGGATGGTCTCCTACAGTGCCGCAGTGCATTGTGGGGGAATCTCCTACAGCGCCGCAGTGCATTGTGGAGGATCATCCCCTAATTAAAGGGATGGTCTCCTACAGCGCCCCAGTGCATTGTGGGAGGATTTGTACCTGTTTCCCTATCCCCCCCTTCCCCCCCAATCATGTCAATCAGCTCCACAACATGGCATATTTTATTATTTTTTTATTTTAATATTTGTGGGTGGGGAGTTGATGGTTTTCTATGGTTTTTAACATATTATCTATACCCCTCCCCTGGCTCTTGTAGCGGGGTGGGGGGGGACAAATGCTAGTAAATAAACGGGGAGCCGTTAAAAGGAAGCCAGCCAGGATGAATAAAAGCGAGTGGGGAGGAGTGATGTCTGGAGGCTCAAGCCAGGCCACTAATGGGTCGTGGTGTCCCCTGGCCTGCAGTGCTGGGTGCCCTGGCCCCCACAGCCAGCCGAGCGGGGCACTGGTTGCGCCCCTCGCTGCTCTGGGTGGAGCCCCAAAACGTATTTCCCCAATATTTGGCGGGTGCAGATGCTCCCAGCCCGTGTTCGTTTCGGGCGGTACGGGGTCGAGTTCGGGGCAGAGGCGCTGATGGCTGAAATCTACCCATGCTTTGTACAGACAGAAGAGAGAGATTATATTTACAGAGACAGATTCTATATAGAAACTACGTATCTCGGGGGGAGGAATTCCCGTGTCCCCAGCCGCAGCTCCAGAGCCGTCCGCGACGGACCCAGGGGGGCAGGGGCAGTCGGGGGTCCCTCCAAAACCAGGCAGCTGCCCCCTTCTTCCGCAGAGTCCCCCCTCCCAGCCGCGGTTCCCAGCAGGACTGGCCAATGGAGGGTGGAGGAGGGGTTCAGGTTGGTGGCCTGTGGGGGGTGGGTGGGCAGGGATTTTGAGGCTGGGGGCTGTTAGGGTTTCTGTCCCATGGGAGGGGAATGCAGGGACTTGGAGGCTGACTGATCGGGGATGTATTTGGTGCGGGGGGACCCCCTTCAAGTCCCATTAAAATCTGGACTGTAGAGGGTGGAAAATTTGAAGGTTTTGTGGACTATCCTAATCCCCCTCCTCGACAGGCAGGGGGGCTGGTGGTGAATTCCCGTCCTGCCCCCCTGACGTGTGTAAAAACTGAGCAGTGCGGCTTCTCTCCTGACTAATCCACACCCCTGTTGACACGGGAAGGCTTGAATTCCCCCAGATCCAGGGGATTTGGGGAACAGGGAGGGAGCAGGAAACAGCCCAAATCTCGACAAACTTTATATATTATTTTTCCCCTGCCTTGGAGGTGGGGGGATGGGAGGAAATTTAGCGCCCCCTTTTGCAGTCGGAGGCACTGAACCCTTTTAACCTGACTGATCCGCCAGCAAGGACTCCGGAAAACTATCTCCGGCCTCTGATACTTGAGCTTTCGAACCGAGGCCAGTTCCGAATCCAGCGCTCGGAAGATGCCTGCCCACCCGAGGCAGCTCGTTGACAGGCGTCACCCTGTAGTTTTTTATTACTTTAACCATGTTTCAAAGTCAGGCTTCAGGTCAGGCGTCTCTGAATGTCTGCAGACAATTGGCCGTGTCTGCGAATCGCAAAGGAGTTAATCTGAAGTGTTTAGGGTTGGGAGTCTTTAGGGACAGACGCCTGGAGTTGCAATCACTTTTATTGCTGGAATAACGCTCCTTTTCAGCGGGCAGGGGGGCGGGAGATGATTTTAAAGACCCTCGGCATTTTACAGCGGTCATCCCAATTCAGTGCAGCCATTTTTTCTCTTCTGAAATCTGGAAAACTAAACCCAAAATCACAGCCTCCCGAACTCCCTCCGCTAAACTCTCAGGAGGAAATTCTGAAACGCATCCACCAGTCATTGGTGCTTCGGAAGATTTGTAGTTTTTGCCATCCCAGGGATTTTAAACACAGAGACGCTCTGGGGTGTGGAGAAGAGCCGTGGAAATGAGTTGAGAGGCGTAAGCGGCCACTGCGTTCGGAAGGAGATGGAGAGGGGACTGGATTCTGCTGGAGAAGCTTAGGCCGTCACGGTACTACAGGGCTCTTTACTCTGGTGGAGACAGGCTGATGGAAAAACAAGAGGCAGGAGGCTGAAGCCTGACCAATACAAATTGAAAACAAGGGACCAGTCACCGTAAGGTGATTAACAGCTGGGACAAACTCCCAATTGAGGTGGCCCGTTCTCCAGCTCTTAGGGTCTTCCCATCCAAGTGAGATTGTTTACGCCCCTCGCCAGGTGACATAAAGACACCGAGATAAGCATCCTGCCTGGCAGGGATTTAGCAGTCTTGGCTAGATCGGCGGAGAGTCACCTTTTAGATGTACACTGGAAATAAAATGAGCGCAAATCTCAACCTCAGATGGGGGATTTGGACTGATCTGAGTTGGGGCCGCTGGCTCGGCTGCCTTTGCAGAAGCCCCATTCTTGGCTCCATTTGGCAGAATTGCAGATTCCCCACGCTGGAAATCGCTCGTCCCTTTTGGAAAACCATGGCCAGTTTCCTTGCCCCTTCCGCATCTGCTTCGGGGGCTCAGTTCCCACCCACGCTGCCTTTCCTGATGTCGTGAGGTGCCCCGCAGACTTGACCAGAGGTAAGACGATCCCTTTCTTTCACCTTGATTGCCACACCCAGCAAGGGACTGTTCGGCTTAGCTCCTTGAAGAACAGCTGAGGAGATGATTCGGGAATCCTGTCCTTGGAGGTTTTTAAGGACAGGGCAGGCACACCTGTCAGGGACGGTCTTCCTGCCTCTGCGCCGGGAGCTGGACTGGACGCCCTCTCGAGGTCCCTGCCGGCCTGTGGAGTCGGGCACCGTGGAGGATCCGGGGCCTTGTTCATGGCCTGGAAGATCCTGTTTCCGTGTTCAGGGCCAGAATTTGAGTCTTGCATAGGGCAGGACGTTCGGTTTCACTGAGCCCCAGGGCGGCGGTTGGACTAAAGGAGACAGAGCAGTTGCGAGGGGCCGCAGGGAAGTGATTTAGATGAGACCTGCCTGGATGATGCCAGCAGGCTCAGGCTGCAGCAGAAGATGAAACTTCCCCATTCCAATCTGTCGATGGTCAGCAGCTCCAAGCACCTCATCCAGGGTTCCGTTTCCAGCTGGGGCTGGTCCCAGCTGCTTCAGGGAAGGTGGAAAAGCCCCAGACAAACCCATCAAAGCCCAGAGTCGTGTGGGTGGGAAATTGCTGTTGGCTGAAGCTTGCGCTTGGCTTGCTGTGGGCGTCATGTCTGGCAGCCGAGGGCGATGGAAGCAAAGACAGGAGGAGAGGTATTTCCTCCCAGGGTCAGCCCTGCGAGCGAGCAGTGGAGTCGGGAGGACACACCTCTCTCTCAGCCGTCAGGCTGGCTGCAGGACTGACTGGTGAACGTGTGCTGGAGCTCGACTCGGCCGGTCGTTCATATGAACCTGGAACATACCGGAGGCTTTGGGATTGTGCTGCTAAATTCCTCCATGCTTTTCCCCCCCTTATCTAGGTGAAACACTTTGACTAGCATGGAGCCTATTTTCTCTGCTGGTGTCAATTGGGGGTTCCCACAGCTTGGGGCCTGGCCCCACTCACCCAGCGGAGCTTAGGCCCATTGACCCCAGCTGGGGGCCTGGCCCCATTGCCTCAACAGAGTTACGGCCCATTGACGGCAGCTGTGGGTCTGGCCCCATTGACCCAGCGGAGCTACAGCCCATTGATGCCAGCTACGGGTCTGGCTGCACTGACCAATGGAGCTCTGGCTGATGGAGCCAGTGGCGGTCTGGCCCCACTGACTGCAGTGGATTTACACCCACATGCCCCAGGTGGGGATCCGGCCCATGACAGCTCTTGTGTATTGAATCCGGGCAGCTGAAAGCCAGACAGGAGCGCTTGGGTTGTACCCTTGGCAGCAGCACCTGAGTGAACCCTTCTGCTCCCAGATTCCTGCTTTCCGCTCCGATCCAGCGACGCCCCGCGGACGACGCACACGCTGAAGTGGGGCTTTCACTTTCCTTTTCTTGCTGGCTCAAAGCTTTAAAAGAGAACAAGAACCACAAAGAGGTTTAAACCAACCCACCTGCAGTTCTCTTGACTTTTAAGCGAGCCAGCCTGCCTGTCGTGGGCCAGGTGTGGCTACTGACTTCCTACCTTTGGCCACTAAATCACTGGCTGATGGTGTAAGCTAGCCACTCGGACATTATTTTCCCCCTCTTCCTCGTCTTTGGTTTTTAAACCGTGCGTGTGTGAATTGTATTAACTCACACGTGGATTTCTCAGTCTTCTCTTTGTGTCCCCTGTTGTGTGTCAGAAACCTGCCCCCGACCATGTTCTCTTGAATTTTCATTCGACCTCCACCAAGGAGAGAGAATTTTCTCTCATCCTTGGGAATTGTTTGTGAAATCGCTCAGACCCCTGGCTGTAACTGTGTCAGGCCGGCCTGGAAGCGAATATAAGATCTGACAGCAGAGCTCCGGCCCCAGTGTCAGAGAATCTGTGATCAGATTAGCTGGCGCCGCTCCCCTAGCCGCACAGGAGGAGCAACGAGCAATCCTAGTGTTTCAGTTTTAATCCTGTTAGTGGAATTCAGTAGAGCCAAGTCTGGGCGCTGGCTCTTTCCTGACCTGTATTTCTGCTAAATAGGCCTGGTCCCCTTTCTGTTTCCCTGGCTGCCCTGCTTCAGGGCGTCTTTCTCCTGTTCATTTCCTTTGCTGTCTATTTAATTTAACTTTTTAAAAGCAGCCCCCATTGCCTTGCCTGCAGTGTAGATCCTTTGGGTTTATACTGCTATTTATGGGTAAGGGTTGTTTTAAATAGTTTTTGTTGATGTTAAGAACTTCTCTTCCAATTTTGAAATACTTTTATTTCTATCATCCATCTCTGTGCACCGTGTCTGTCTATCTATTCCCATCCACCCCCTCTATCTGTCGCCTCAGCTGGGGCATACACCTTTTTGACGATAATCATTGCACTTTTATGTTGCTAGATGCTTTTCTGGATAGAAACTAGTGAGATTTTTTTGAAGCAAATCTCAACAGTCTCAATCATATTTTTTTTGGTTCTTAAATTGTAAACCACCTGACTTTCCTTTTCCTACTTTGCCCCCGCCTTCAAATAACTCTGAAGCTTCCGTTTGTTGTAACCATATCTATCTATCCATATATTTCTCTCCCTAACTTTTAAAATGCTTTTAGCATAAGAACCCAGGTTTGGGGGGTTTTTGTTTTGTTTAAACCCCAAAGTATCTTTCACTGAAATGAGCAGTCAGGTTATTTTCTTCCTTGCGATCTTGTCAATTTACAGTTGTGTGTGATATTTACAAGGGGGAAAAAATCCAAGGAAGAGATGTCATGGGTTTTGTTGTAACTAATCTTATCATTTAAATCCCCCCAGCCCCCTTTTTTTTAAAGCTACTGACACGTGTTTATTAGTGGACGGATAAATGTTACTTCTACTTCCCTTGCACCTCAGCCCTATGACTATAAAAACCCTGTTATCCCGCTAGCCCCAGATCCCACAACTTGCTCCCTAGTTTATCCATGTAAGTTGGGACGGGTCCCGCTTCGGGAGGGAAATTGGCTGTCGTGGGGACGCAGGGGAAGGCTGTGTGGTGGAGGCGAAGCCGGCAGGGGTGATGTCTTTGGGAATATGTTTTGCTTGGGTGGCTCTGGACGCGTGGTACGGTCATCTGTGATCGAGGAGAGAGACTTACAGTACTTAATAAAAGTCTATTCTTTTAGTAAACCGCAGCCGAGCTGGATTGTTTTTCTGAGCAACAACTGAAGGTAGGGGGCTGGGGTGCAGGACTTCTGGGTTCTCTCAGCTTTGGGGGGGGGGCTGGGATCCCGGATACCTGGGTTCTCCCCTTGGCTCTGGGAGAGGAGGGGGGGGGAACCAGGACTCCCGGGTTCTCCCCTTGGCTCTGGGAGAGGAGGGGGGTGTGGGAGCCAGGACTCCCGGGTTCTCCCCTTGGCTCTGGGAGAGGAGGGGGGTGTGGGAGCCAGGACTCCCGGGTTCTCCCCTTGGCTGTGGGAGGGGAGGGGAGGGGAGGGGGGTGTGGGAGCCAGGACTCCTGGGTTCTCCCCTTGGCTGTGGGAGGGGAGGGGAGAGGAGGGGGGTGTGGGAGCCAGGACTCCCGGGTTCTCCCCTTGGCTGTGGGAGGGGAGGGGGGTGTGGGAGCCAGGACTCCCGGGTTCTCTCCCCGGCTGTGGGAGGGGAGGGGGGTGTGGGAGCCAGGACTCCTGGGTTCTCCCCTTGGTTCTGGGTGGGGTGGGGGGTGTGGGAGCCAGGACTCCCGGGTTCTCCCCTTGGCTCTGGGAGAGGAGGGGGGTGTGGGAGCCAGGACTCCCGGGTTCTCCCCTTGGCTCTGGGAGGGGAGGGGGGTGTGGGAGCCAGGACTCCCGGGTTCTCCCCTTGGCTCTGGGAGAGGAGGGGGGTGTGGGAGCCAGGACTCCCGGGTTCTCCCCTTGGCTGTGGAAGGGGAGGGGGGTGTGGGAGCCAGGACTCCCGGGTTCTCCCCTTGGCTCTGGGAGGGGAGGGGGGCGTGGGAACCAGGACTCCCGGGTTCTCCCCTTGGATGTGGGAGGGGTGGGGGGCGTGGGAGCCAGGACTCCCGGGTTCTCCCCTTGGCTGTGGGAGGGGAGGGGGGCGTGGGAGCCAGGACTCCCGGGTTCTCCCCTTGGCTCTGGGAGAGGAGGGGGGTGTGGGAGCCAGGACTCCCGGGTTCTCCCCTGGGCTGTGGGAGGGGAGGGGAGGGGAGGGGGGTGTGGGAGCCAGGACTCCTGGGTTCTCCCCTTGGCTGTGGGCGGGGAGGGGAGAGGAGGGGGGTGTGGGAGCCAGGACTCCCGGGTTCTCCCCTTGGCTCTGGGAGGGGAGGGGGGTGTGGGAGCCAGGACTCCCGGGTTCTCCCCTTGGCTCTGGGAGGGGAGGGGGGGGTGGGAGCCAGGACTCCTGGGTTCTCCCCTTGGCTCTGGGAGGGGAGGGGGGTGTGGGAGCCAGGACTCCTGGGTTCTCCCCTTGGCTGTGGGAGAGGAGGGGGGCGTGGGAACCAGGACTCCCGGGTTCTCCCCTTGGCTCTGGGAGGGGAGGGGGGTGTGGGAGCCAGGACTCCCGGGTTCTCCCCTTGGCTGTGGGAGGGGAGGGGGGCGTGGGAGCCAGGACTCCCGGGTTCTCCCCTTGGCTCTGGGAGGGGAGGGGGGTGTGGGAGCCAGGACTCCCGGGTTCTCCCCTTGGCTCTGGGAGGGGAGGGGGGTGTGGGAGCCAGGACTCCCGGGTTCTCCCCTTGGCTCTGGGAGGGGAGGGGGGTGTGGGAGCCAGGACTCCTGGGTTCTCCCCTTGGCTGTGGGAGGGGAGGGGGGTGTGGGAGCCAGGACTCCCGGGTTCTCCCCTTGGCTCTGGGAGGGGAGGGGGGTGTGGGAGCCAGGACTCCCGGGTTCTCCCCTTGGCTCTGGGAGGGGAGGGGGGAGTGGGAGCCAGGACTCCCGGGTTCTCCCCTTGGCTGTGGGAGGGGAGGGGGGCGTGGGAACCAGGACTCCCGGGTTCTCCCCTTGGATGTGGGAGGGGAGGGGGGCGTGGGAGCCAGGACTCCCGGGTTCTCCCCTTGGCTGTGGGCGGGGAGGGGGGCGTGGGAGCCAGGACTCCCGGGTTCTCCCCTTGGCTCTGGGAGAGGAGGGGGGTGTGGGAGCCAGGACTCCCGGGTTCTCCCCTTGGCTGTGGGAGGGGAGGGGAGGGGAGGGGGGTGTGGGAGCCAGGACTCCTGGGTTCTCCCCTTGGCTGTGGGAGGGGAGGGGAGAGGAGGGGGGTGTGGGAGCCAGGACTCCCGGGTTCTCCCCTTGGCTCTGGGAGGGGAGGGGGGTGTGGGAGCCAGGACTCCCGGGTTCTCCCCTTGGCTCTGGGAGGGGAGGGGGGTGTGGGAGCCAGGACTCCTGGGTTCTCCCCTTGGCTCTGGGAGGGGAGGGGGGTGTGGGAGCCAGGACTCCTGGGTTCTCCCCTTGGCTGTGGGAGAGGAGGGGGGCGTGGGAACCAGGACTCCCGGGTTCTCCCCTTGGCTCTGGGAGGGGAGGGGGGTGTGGGAGCCAGGACTCCCGGGTTCTCCCCTTGGCTGTGGGAGGGGAGGGGGGCGTGGGAGCCAGGACTCCCGGGTTCTCCCCTTGGCTCTGGGAGGGGAGGGGGGTGTGGGAGCCAGGACTCCCGGGTTCTCCCCTTGGCTCTGGGAGAGGAGGGGGGTGTGGGAGCCAGGACTCCCGGGTTCTCCCCTTGGCTCTGGGAGAGGAGGGGGGTGTGGGAGCCAGGACTCCTGGGTTCTCCCCTTGGCTCTGGGAGGGGAGGGGGGTGTGGGAGCCAGGACTCCTGGGTTCTCCCCTTGGCTGTGGGAGAGGAGGGGGGTGTGGGAGCCAGGACTGCCGGGTTCTCCCCTTGGCTCTGGGAGAGCAGGGGGGTGTGGGAGCCAGGACTCCCGGGTTCTCCCCTTGGCTGTGGGAGGGGAGGGGGGTGTGGGAGCCAGGACTCCCGGGTTCTCTCCCCGGCTGTGGGAGGGGAGGGGGGTGTGGGAGCCAGGACTCCCGGGTTCTCCCCTTGGTTCTGGGAGGGGAGGGGGGTGTGGGAGCCAGGACTCCCGGGTTCTCCCCTTGGCTCTGGGAGAGGAGGGGGGTGTGGGAGCCAGGACTCCCGGGTTCTCCCCTTGGCTCTGGGAGAGGAGGGGGGTGTGGGAGCCAGGACTCCCGGGTTCTCCCCTTGGCTCTGGGAGGGGAGGGGGGTGTGGGAGCCAGGACTCCCGGGTTCTCCCCTTGGCTGTGGGAGGGGAGGGGGGCGTGGGAACCAGGACTCCCGGGTTCTCCCCTTGGATGTGGGAGGGGAGGGGGGCGTGGGAGCCAGGACTCCCGGGTTCTCCCCTTGGCTGTGGGAGGGGAGGGGGGCGTGGGAGCCAGGACTCCCGGGTTCTCCCCTTGGCTCTGGGAGAGGAGGGGGGTGTGGGAGCCAGGACTCCCGGGTTCTCCCCTTGGCTGTGGGAGGGGAGGGGAGGGGAGGGGGGTGTGGGAGCCAGGACTCCTGGGTTCTCCCCTTGGCTGTGGGAGGGGAGGGGAGAGGAGGGGGGTGTGGGAGCCAGGACTCCCGGGTTCTCCCCTTGGCTCTGGGAGGGGAGGGGGGTGTGGGAGCCAGGACTCCCGGGTTCTCCCCTTGGCTCTGGGAGGGGAGGGGGGTGTGGGAGCCAGGACTCCTGGGTTCTCCCCTTGGCTGTGGGAGAGGAGGGGGGCGTGGGAACCAGGACTCCCGGGTTCTCCCCTTGGCTCTGGGAGGGGAGGGGGGTGTGGGAGCCAGGACTCCCGGGTTCTCCCCTTGGCTGTGGGAGGGGAGGGGGGCGTGGGAGCCAGGACTCCCGGGTTCTCCCCTTGGCTCTGGGAGGGGAGGGGGGCGTGGGAGCCAGGACTCCCGGGTTCTCCCCTTGGCTCTGGGAGGGGAGGGGGGTGTGGGAGCCAGGACTCCCGGGTTCTCCCCTTGGCTCTGGGAGGGGAGGGGGGTGTGGGAGCCAGGACTCCCGGGTTCTCCCCTTGGCTGTGGGAGGGGAGGGGGGTGTGGGAGCCAGGACTCCCGGGTTCTCCCCTTGGCTCTGGGAGGGGAGGGGGGTGTGGGAGCCAGGACTCCCGGGTTCTACCCTTGGCTGTGGGAGGGGAGGGGAGGGGGGTGTGGGAGCCAGGACTCCCGGGTTCTCCCCTTGGCTCTGGGAGGGGAGGGGGGTGTGGGAGCCAGGACTCCCGGGTTCTACCCTTGGCTGTGGGAGGGGAGGGGGGGGGGGTGTGGGAGCCAGGACTCCCGGGTTCTCCCCTTGGCTCTGGGAGGGGAGGGGGGTGTGGGAGCCAGGACTCCCGGGTTCTCCCCTTGGCTGTGGGAGGGGAGGGGAGGGGGGTGTGGGAGCCAGGACTCCCGGGTTCTCCCCTTGGTTCTGGGAGGGGAGGGGGGTGTGGGAGCCAGGACTCCCGGGTTCTCCCCTTGGCTGTGGGAGGGGAGGGGGGTGTGGGAGCCAGGACTCCTGGGTTCTCCCCTTGGCTCTGGGAGGGGAGGGGGGTGTGGGAGCCAGGACTCCTGGGTTCTCCCCTTGGCTCTGGGAGAGGAGGGGGGCGTGGGAGCCAGGACTCCTGGGTTCTCCCCTTGGCTCTGGGAGGGGAGTGGCAGGGTGGGAGCCAGGACTCCCGGGTTCTCCCCTTGGCTCTGGGAGGGGAGTGGCAGGGTGGGGGCTGGGAGCCCGGACTCCCGGGTTCTCCCCTTGGCTCTGGGAGGGGAGGCGGGGGGTGGGAGCCAGGACTCCTGGGTTCTCTCCCCGGCTCGGGGGGGTGGGCTGGGAACCAGGGACTCTTGGGTTCTCTGGAGTGACATCACAGTGGCCACATGCCACACCCAAGATGGCGACAGGGCCCACGCGGGGAGGGCTGGTGCCACTCCCAAGGTGGCGACGTCAGCTACGGGGCGTAAGGGGGGTGCCAGCCCGGCGCTGGGGGCTGCGTTGGACCGAGGCCTGAACCCGCTGAGCTCGCGCCTGCCCCGTGTCGGCCCGAATGTGCTCGTGCCACTCCCAAGATGGCGTCATTGTCCTTGTCCCTTCTCAACATGGCCGCCAGCCAGGGACGCCCTGCGCCGCTCCCAAGATGGCGACCAAGTTCTACTCCCAGGATGGCTCAGCTCTCCGGCTGGCCTGTGCGTCCCTTGGCGGCTCGGCCGCCGCTCCCTGGCCCGTGATCGATGCCACACTCAAGATGGCGGGCGGGCCTGGGCGGGCCAACATGGCTTCCGCACCCCCCGCCAGGCCACTCTCAAGATGGCCGCGTCGCCCGGCCGCGGCCTGGGCCGCACCAAAGATGGCGCCGGGGCCCCTCCCCGTCTTTTGAATAAACTTTATTGGGAGGCCGGAGCTGGAGCAGGATCCTGGGGCCTGGCCAGGCCGAGCGGGACCGGACCGGGCCTGGAAAGAGCCCCCCCCCCCCGCGGGGCCTGGGCGGCGGAGAGCGCCCCCATTGGGCGGGGGAGGGAGCGGGAGGTGGGGAGCCCCCCCATTGGGCGGGGGAGGGAGCGGGAGGTGGGGAGCCCCCCCATTGGGCGGGGGAGGCGGGGAGCCCCCCCTGGGGTGCAGGTGGGAGGGAGCCCCCCCGTCTCTAGGGCGGAGGGAGGGGGTGTGGGGTGACCCCCGGGGCTCAGGCTCGCTTGGGGGTCAGTGGCCCCAGGGCGGGGCACCCCGAGGGGGGCACGTGCTCTTTAGGGGGGTCGAGGAGAGCCCAGAGTTTTTTGGGGGGGTCGGGACTGATTTGGGGGCACCCCGGGGGCCGGGCTCTGGGAGGGGCCCCGTGTCCCCTGCCCCCCGGCTGGCCCTGAGGGGGGCGTCAGTCGTTTCTTGGGGGCGGGCAGCCATGGCCTCGGTGCCCGTCTACTGCCTGTGCCGCCTGCCCTACGACGTGACCCGCTTCATGATCGAGTGCGACCTCTGCCAGGACTGGTTCCACGGCAGGTGGGGCAGGGCCCGGCCCCTGGGGGGGCTGGGGGTGGGGAATGGGGCAGGGCCGGCCCCTGGGGGGCCTGGGGGTGGGGAATGGGGCAGGGCCCGGCCCCTGGGGGGCTGGCTGGCGGGGGGTGGGGAATGGGCCAGGGCCCGGCCCCTGGGGGGGCGCTGGGGGGCTGGGGAGCTGGCTGGCTTGGGGGTGGGGTGAGGAATGGGGCATGTCCCCTCTGGGGAGGGCTGGATCCAGCCCTGGCCGGGGGGCTGGCTGGTTTGGGGGTGGGGTGAGGAATGGGGCATGTCCCCTCTGGGGAGGGCTGGATCCGGCCCTGGCCGGGGGGCTGGCTGGCTTGGGGGTGGGGTGAGGAATGGGGCATGTCCCCTCTGGGGAGGGCTGGATCCAGCCCTGGCCGGGGGGCTGGCTGGCTTGGGGGTGGGGTGAGGAATGGGGCATGTCCCCTCTGGGGAGGGCTGGATCCGGCCCTGGCTAGGGGGCTGGCTGGCTCCGGGGGGTGGGGAATGGGGCAGGCCTGTCCCCTCTGGGAAGCACTGGACCCAGCCCTGTGAGGGGGGCTGGCTGGCTCCGGGGGGTGGGGAATGGGGCAGGTCTGTCCCCTCTGGGGGGGCTAGCTTGGGGGGTCGGGAATGGGGCACTGGGTAAGCGACTCTCTCCCCCCCAGCTGCGTCGGGGTGGAAGAGGACGCGGCTGCTGACATCGACCTGTATCACTGCCCCAACTGCCAGCTGGCGCACGGCCCCTCCGTCAGTGAGTACCCCAACCCGCCCCCTCAGGCCGGGCGGGGGGTGGCTGCCGCGGGGACGGGGGGAGGGGAGCTGCCCCCCACACCCCCGGCTGGGTCTCCCTTGACGGGGTCTCCTGCCCCCCGCAGTGAAGCGGCGCCGGGGGCCCCAGAGGCAGCAGGACGCGGGGCTGAGCCGAGAGACGGGCGCCACGGTGCGGACGGGCAGCGCCCAGTTCATTAAGGAGCTTCGGACCCGGACGTTCCCCAGGTGAGAGTCACAGTGGAGGGTGCCGTGGGGAGGGGGCTTCTGCTGGGACGTGTCAGAGGTCTGGGTGAGGGGCGCTCTCCCCTGGCAGGGCTAGGCGCTGGGCGCTGGGGGGCCCCGGGGATTGGGACCGGGGGGCTGGTTACAGGACACTCTCCCCTGGCAAGGCCAGGCGCTGGGTGGCCCCGGGGAGTGGGACCGGGGGGCTGGTCACAGGACACTCTCCCCTGGCAGGGCCGGGCGCTGGGGGGCCCCGGGGATTGGGACCGGGGGGCTGGTTACAGGGCACTGTCCCCTGGCAAGGCCGGGCGCTGGGGGGCCCCGGGGAGTGGGACCGGGGGGCTGGTTACAGGACACTCTCCCCTGACAGGGCTGGGCACTTGGGAGTGGGATGGGCTGAGGGGCTGGGCAGGCAGTTTCTCGTCCCTGGTAGTCAGAGCTGGGCGTTTGGAGGTTCCTGAGGTTGTCAGCGCCTGGCCCCAGGATCTTTTTTTCTAGTTCTGTCCCTAAATCTCGTGTCGCAGCGGGCGAGCCATCTCTATGCAGTGTTATATGTGGCTGTTTCCAGCCACCCCACCCCAGAGCTGGTTGCATCTCAGCACTGGGTGAGCTGTCTCTGGTCAGTGTTATGTGCAGCTGTTCCCCAGCTGCTCTGCCCCAGAGCTGACTGCATCTCAGTGCCGGGCGAGCCGGCCCCATGCGGTGTTATGTGGGGCTGTTCCCAGCTGCCCTGCCCTGCCCCAGAGGTGGCCGCATCTCGCTGACTCTCCCTCCCGCCGGCAGCGCGGACGAGGTGATCCTGAAGCCCAGTGGGGCGCAGCTGACGGTCGAGTTCCTGGAGGAGAACAGCTTCAGCGTCCCCATCCTGGTGCTAAAGAAGGAGGGGCTGGGCATGACGCTGCCCCCCCCGTCCTTCACCGTGCGCGACATTGAGCACCACGTGGGTAAGGCCGGGCTGGGGGGCTGCCAGCGCTGGGAATGGCCGCTGGGGGGGCGGGGCCGTGGCGGGGGTCAGGGGGCTGCAGGGCGGACAGTGGGAGGGTCAAAGGGCTGTGGGGGGCCCATAGCTGGTGGGGGGACAGGAGGGTCAGGGGGCAGTTGGGGGGCTGTGGGGAGGTCGGGGGACCACGGGGAGCACATAGCTGGGAGGGTCAGGGGGCAGTGGGGGCCCATAGCTGGTGGCGGGGGTCAGACGGCCACAGAAGGGTAGTGGGGGGGTCAGGAGGCCATGGGGGGGCGGTGGAGGGGTCAGGAGGCTGGGGGGGCCGCGGGGGGCCCATAGCTGGCAGGGGGCAGTGGAGGGGTCGGGGAGCGGCGATGGCCCACAGCTGGCGGGGGGGGTCAGGGGGCCACAGGGGGCAGTGGGAGGATTGGGGGGCTGTGGGGGCCCACAGCTGGCAGGGGGGGTCAGGGGGCCACAGGGGGCAGTGGGGGCCCACAGCCGGCAGGGGGGTCGGGGGGCCATAGGGGGGCAGTGGGGGGTTTGGGGGGGCCGCAGGGGGCCCACAGCTGGCAGGAGGGTCAGGGGGCCACAGGAAGGCAGTAGGGGGAACGCGGGGGTCCCGCAGCTGGCGGGGGGCCGGGCACTCTCACCCTGTGCCCCCCAGGGCCCGACAGAGAGATCGACGTGATCGACGTGAGCCGCCAGGCCGACCTTCGCATGCGCCTGGGCGACTTCGTCAGCTACTTCTGCGCCGCCCGGCGGGACAAGGTGCTGAACGTCATCAGCCTGGAGTTCTCCGAGAGCCGGTCAGCGGGGGCCGGGGGGCTGGGGCGGGGGGTCAGCCGGGGAGAGCACGTTAGCTGTGGTAGCGCCCGGACTCCTGGGTCCCTGAGATGCACCCTCCACCTGCCCTGTTCTGTGCCCCCCAACTCCATCCCTCGGTTCCTTTGACTGCAGTCTGACGGCTGGGCCCCCCTCCCGGGCGCCGGGGTCCCACGAGCGGGTAGCTGGGCCCCCCTCCCAGGCGCCGGGGTCCCACGAGCGGGTAGCTGGGCCCCCCTCCCGGGCGCCGGGGTCCCACGAGCGGGTAGCTGGGCCCCCCTCCCGGGCGCCGGGGTCCCACGAGCGGGTAGCTGGGCCCCCCTCCCGGGCGCCGGGGTCCCACGAGCGGGTAGCTGGGCCCCCCTCCCGGGCGCCAGGGTCCCGCAGGTGACGGCCGGGCTCCCCTCCCGGACGCCGGGGTCCCACAGAGGGGTAGCTAGGTCCCCTTCCCAGACGCTGGGGTCCCGCAGGGGGGCAGCTGGGCCCCCCTCCCGGGCGCCGGGGTCCCACGAGCGGGTAGCTGGGCCCCCCTCCCGGGCGCCAGGGTCCCACGAGCGGGTAGCCAGGCCCCCCTCCCAGGTGCCGGGGTCCCACAAGCGGGTACCTGGGCCCCCCTCCCGGGCGCCAGGGTCCCGCAGGTGACGGCCGGGCTCCCCTCCCGGGCGCCGGGGTCCCACGAGCGGGTAGCCGGGCCCCCATCCCGGGCGCCAGGGTCCCACGAGCGGGTAGCTGGGCTCCCCTCCCGGGTGCCAGGGTCCCGCAGGTGACGGCCGGGCTCCCCTCCCGGACGCCGGGGTCCCACAGAGGGGTAGCTAGGTCCCCTTCCCAGACGCTGGGGTCCCGCAGGGGGGCAGCTGGGCCCCTCTCCCGGGCGCCGGGGTCCCGCGGCTGACGGCTCTGCCCCCCAGGCTGTCGAACCTGGTGGAGACCCCAAAGATCGTGCGGAAGCTGTCGTGGGTGGAGAACCTGTGGCCGGGCGAGTCGGTGTTCGAGCGGCCGAGCGTGCAGAAGTACTGCCTGATGGGCACGCAGGGCAGCTACACCGACTTCCACATCGACTTCGGGGGCACCTCCGTGTGGTACCACGTGCTGTGGGTACGGCCGGGCCGGGCGCTGCGCAGGGGGTGGGCTGGGGCCGGCGCGGGGACCCCCCTACTCACTCTCCCGTCCCCCCCAAGGGCGAGAAGATTTTCTACCTGGTGCGACCAAGCCCGGCCAACCTGGCCCGGTTCGAGGCCTGGAGCAGCTCGTCCAACCAGAGCGAGACGTTCTTCGGGGACCAGGCCGAGCACTGCTACCGGTGCCCGCTGCGCCAGGGCCAGACGCTCTTCATCCCCACGGGTACCCTGCCCCCCGCGGGCACCGCCTGCCCCCTCTGTCCCCCACTGCTACCGGTGCCCGCTGCGCCAGGGCCAGACGCCCTTCATCTCCACGGGTACCCTGCCCCCCGCGGGCACCGCCTGCCCCCTCTGTCCCCCGCTGCTACCGGTGCCCGCTGCGCCAGGGCCAGACGCCCTTCATCCCCACGGGTACCCTGCCCCCCGCGGGCACCGCCTGCCCCCTCTGTCCCCCACTGCTACCGGTGCCCGCTGCGCCAGGGCCAGACGCTCTTCATCCCCACGGTACCCTGCCCCCCGCGGGCACCGCCTGCCCCCTCTGTCCCCTACTGCTACCGGTGCCCGCTGCGCCAGGGCCAGACGCTCTTCATCCCCACGGGTACCCTGCCCCCCGCGGGCACCGCCTGCCCCCTCTGTCCCCCACTGCTACCGGTGCCCGCTGCGCCAGGGCCAGACGCTCTTCATCCCCACGGGTACCCTGCCCCCCGCGGGCACCCCCTGCCCCCTCTGTCCCCCACTGCTACCGGTGCCCGCTGCGCCAGGGCCAGACGCTCTTCATCCCCACGGGTACCCTGCCCCCTCTGTCCCCCACTGCTACCGGTGCCCACTGCGCCAGGGCCAGACGCTCTTCATCCCCACGGGTACCCTGCCCCCTGCGGGCACCCCCTGCCCCCTCTGTCCCCTACTGCTACCGGTGCCCCCTGCACCAGGGCCAGACGCTCTTCATCCCCACGGGTACCCAGCCCCCTGCGGGCACCGCCTGCCCCCTCTATACCCCACTGCTACCGGTGCCCGCTGCGCCAGGGCCAGACGCTCTTCATCCCCACGGGAACCCTGCCCCCCGCGGGCACCCCCTGCCCCCTCTGTCCCCCACTGCTACCGGTGCTCGCTGCGCCAGGGCCAGACGCTCTTCATCCCCACGGGTACCCTGCCCCCGCGGGCACCGCCTGCCCCCTCTGTCCCCCACTGCTACCGGTGCCCCCTGCGCCAGGGCCAGACGCTCCTCATCCCCACGGGTCCCCTGCCTCCCGCGGGCACCGCCTGCCCCCTCTGTCCCCCACTGCTACCGGTGCCCCCTGCGCCAGGGCCAGACGCTCTTCATCCCCACGGGTACCCTGCCCCCCGCGGGCACCGCCCGCCCCCTCTGTCCCCCACTGCTACCGGTGCCCCCTGCGCCAGGGCCAGACGCTCTTCATCCCCACGGGTACCCTGCCCCCCGCGGGCACCGCCCGCCCCCTCTGTCCCCCACTGCTACCGGAGCCCGCTGCGCCAGGGCCAGACGCTCTTCATCCCCACGGGTACCCTGCCCCCCGCAGGCACCGCCTGCCCCCTCTGTCCCCCACTGCTACCGGTGCCCGCTGCGCCAGGGCCAGACGCTCTTCATCCCCACGGGTACCCTGCCCCCCGCGGGCACCGCCTGCCCCCTCTGTCCCCTACTGCTACCGGTGCCCCCTGCGCCAGGGTCAGACGCTCTTCATCCCCACGGGTACCCTGCCCCCCGCGGGCACCACCTGCCCCCTCTGTCCCCCACTGCTACCGGTGCCCGCTGCGCCAGGGCCAGACACTCTTCATCCCCACGGGTACCCTGCCCCCCGCGGGCACCGCCTGCCCCCTCTGTCCCCCATTGCTACCGGTGCCCGCTGCGCCAGGGCCAGACGCTCTTCATCCCCACGGGTACCCTGCCCCCCGCGGGCACCGCCTGCCCCCTCTGTCCCCCACTGCTACCGGTGCCTGCTGCGCCAGGGCCAGACGCTCTTCATCCCCACGGGTACCCTGCCCCCCGCGGGCACCGCCTGCCCCCTCTGTCCCCCACTGCTACCGGTGCCCGCTGCGCCAGGGCCAGACGCTCTTCATCCCCACGGGTACCCTGCCCCCCGCGGGCACCGCCTGCCCCCTCTGTCCCCCACTGCTACCGGTGCCCGCTGCGCCAGGGCCAGACGCTCTTCATCCCCACGGGTACCCTGCCCCCCGCGGGCACCGCCAGCCCCCTCTGTCCCCCACTGCTACCGGTGCCCTCTGCGCCAGGGCCAGACGCCCTTCATCCCCACGGGTACCCTGCCCCCTGCGGGCACCCCCTGCCCTTCCCGGGCACTCCCTGCTCCCCACAGGTACCCCCCAGTCCCCTTCATCCCCATGGGTACCCATTGGCCCCTGTCCCTGTGGGTATCCCCATTCTCCCCCCCCGGGGTACCCGCCCCCTGCAGGCACCCTCCAGCCCCCTTCATCCCCATGGGTACCCACCACTTCTTCCTCCCGTGGGTACCCTCCCCCTGCTCCCCACAGGTATACCCCAGCCCCCTTCATCCCCACAGGCACCTGCTTCCCCCTTTCCCTGTGGGTATCCCCCTTCCTCCCCCCCGCGAGTACCCTCCTCCTCGTCCCCATGGGTACCCGCCCCCCTCCTGCTCCCGTACCTGCGGGTCCCCGACCCCTCATTGCTCCACGGGTTCCCCTGGAGTCTGATGCCGCTCTGCCCCCAGGCTGGATCCATGCCGTGCTGACCCCCGTCGACTGCCTGGCTTTCGGGGGCAACTTCCTGCACAGCCTCAACATCGAGATGCAGCTCAAGTGAGTGTCGGGGGCGCCCGAGACCCCCATTCCTGCCCCAGGGACACCGACCCTGCCGGGGGGTGGGCTTGGTGCAAAGCGCTCTCGGAAAGGGCCCATGGTGGCTCAGTAGGGACAAATGGGGCAGCCATCCCCAAGCTGCGTTGTGTGTAGCTGTTCCCCAGCTGCCCCGCCCCAGAGGTGGCTGCATGTCAGTGCCAGGTGAGCCGTCCTCGTGCGGTGTTACACGCGGCTGTTTCTAGCTGCCCCGCCCCAGAGGTGGCTGCATGTCAGTGCCAGGTGAGCCATCCCCGTGCGGTGTTACGCGCGGCTGTTTCCAGCTGCCCCGCCCCAGAGGTGGCTGCATGTCAGTGCCGGGTGAGCCATCCCCGTGCGGTGTTACATGCGGCTGTTTCCAGCTGTCCCACTCCAGAGGTGGCTGCATGTCAGCACCAGGCGAACCCCCACCTCGTGATGTTATGTGCAGCTGTTCCCTAGCTGCCCCGCCCCAGAGATGGCTGCATCTCAGTGCTGGGCGAGCCCTCCCCTGTGGCGTTATGTGCGGCTTTTCTTAGCTGTCCCTCCCCAGAGGTGGCTGCATCTCAGTGCCGGGCGAGCCCTTCCCGTGCGGTGTTCTGTGCAGCTGTTCCTAGCTGCCCCGCCTCAGAGGTGGCTGCATCTCCGTGCCGGGCAAGCCAGCCCCGAGCTGCCCCAGCCCAACCCGGCTCGGTTGTCTCCCCCGGCAGGGCCTACGAGATAGAGAAGCGCCTGAGCACGGCCGATCTCTTCAGATTTCCCAATTTTGAAACCATTTGCTGGTACGTCGGCAAACACCTCCTGGACATCTTCCGAGGTGAGCGGGGCCAGGGGGCCTCGGAGGTGAGAGGGGCCGGGGGGTGGCCGTGTCCATCCCCAAGCCCTACCTGTGCCTCTCGCCCCCCCAGGTCTGCGGGAGAACCGCCGACACCCGGCCGCCTACCTGGTCCATGGAGCGAAAGCTCTGAACACGGCCTTCCGTGCCTGGACACGCAGAGAGGCAAGTGGCTCTGCTCTGGGGGCCGGGAGCGGTCGATTTGCCGGAGGGAGGAGGATGCTGTGGAGCGAGGAGCAGTCGCGCCCCACCCTAGCGTCAGCCACATCTTGGGGCTGGAGGGGGGGTGTTGGCCTTACAGGCGCCTGCTCTGGGCTGTGTCTGTTCTACAACCGTAACTCGACTGTGTTAGCTCGACTCACAGCCCCCTCCCACCGCGCCCACCCGCGCCAGCAGCCCTTCCTCCGAGGGGCAGAGAGCTGGAGCCTCCAGTAACCCCCCCTTCCCCCAGGTGCTGGAGGAGCACGAGGACGAAATCCCCGGCACCGTGCGTCCTGCGCAGCTCATCAAAGACCTGGCCAAGGAAATCCGCCTGGTCGAGGTGCGGAGCAGCCTGGGCACTAGGGGACGGGGCAGAGGGCGCTCTCCCCTGGCATCCAGGACTGGGCGCTGGGGGTGGGCAGGGGCTTTCCCCTGCCAGATGGGACTGGAGACTGTGGGGTGGGGGCCGGGCCGTGTGGGGGCCAGGCAGGGCTGGTCATTGGCGGGCAGGGCAGGGGACTGTGGGGCGGGAGCCGGGCACTGGGGGTGGGGGCTGGGCAGGGCCAGGGACTGGGGGCGGGGGCCGGGCACTGGGGGTGGGCACCGGGCAGGGCTGGGGACTGTGGGGTGGGGGCTGGGCACTGGGGATGGTGGGGGACACTGTGGGGTGGGGGCCAGGCAGGGCTGGGCACTGGGAGAGGTAGGAGGCACTGCGGGGCAGGGGCAAGGTGGGGGGCGGGAGAGGGGTCTGGGGTGGGGGGATTGAAGCCCTCCCAGGATATCTTTCAGCAGAACATTGGGAAGACGGGCAGCCCCTTCGGGGTGCAGCGGGCCCCCCCGCCTGGCGCCAGGAGGGGGGACCAGAGCCCCCAGGAGCCGGGCCGGAGGGGAGGCCAGAAGGGGCGTGAGGGCCCAGCTGCCGGCGCCCCCACGAGGCTGGACTTGGAGCTGCTGGACACGTGCACAGAGCTGCCGACACTGGAAAGCAGCGAGAGCCCCCCGGCAGAGGAGGTGACGGCTGGGGGTGGGGGCTGGGTGGTGCCGTGGGGCAGAGGGGCTGGGCAGGGGATTGGGGGGTGCCGTGGGGCAGAGGGGCTGGGCAGGGGATTGGGGGGTGCCGTGGGGCTGAGGGGCTGGGCAGGCGCTGCTCTCCCCTGGAAATCAGAATACCTGGATCTCCTCGCCAGCGTTATGTGCAGCTGGTCCTAGTGGCTCCACCCTAGAGGTGGCTGCAGCTACTCAGCCACACCCCCCATTTGCTGAGCCCCCCACCCTTTTCACAGTTTGACATTCCCAGTTCCAGCCTGGAGGAGACGGACGTGGATTCGGAGCTGGCCGAAGGGGAGCTCACCTTGGTCCTGGCCGATGGCCGGCCCGTGCGGTGAGTGGGGCGAGTTGGGGCTGGGCAGGGGCTGCTACAGGGTGGGGAGTGGGGCTGTGGGCTGGCAGGGAGCGCTGTGGGGTGGGGAGTTGGGGCCCTTTGGGCCAGCAGGGGGCACTGCGGGCTGGGGAGCTGCAGGCCAGCAGGAGGTGCTGTCGGGCGGGGGGCCGGGCTGCAGGGCGGGGGGCCAGGAGGGGGCTCTGTGGAGAGCGGGGTGGGGGGCACTCTTGGAGGCTGGGCCGAAGGCACTGTGAGATGGGGAGCTCGGGGGCTGCAGGCTGGCAGGGGGCTGCAGGGCAGGGAGCTGTGGGGCTGTGGGCCGACGGGGGCCTGCAGGGTGGCAGGGGGTGCTGCAGGGCGGGGAGCTGGGGGGCGCTGCGGGGGGCTTTTGGGGGCTGGCCAGGGGCTCTGACCTGCTCTCCCCTTGGCAGGGCGAAGCGGGCCAGGGGCTCCCGGCGCCCCCACCCGTCCTGCTCCCCGTCGCCCCCCAGCTCCCCAGGCGCCCAGGGGCTGGACCTGGACTCGGAGGAGGATTTGCAGATCGACGAGGCACCACCCCGCAAGGACCGGCGGGGCCCAGCGCCCCCCCGGAGACTGGCCAGTAGGTCGCCGCCCCGCCCCGGTGCCCCCCCGCCCCGCAGCCCTGCCCCCCCGGGCCGTTCGGTGAGTGGCTCTGCCGTTCTCTTTCCCAGAATTCCCCAGGAAGCTGCCAAGGGCCAAACCCTGCTCTGACCCCAACCGCGTGCGGGAGCCTGGGGAGGTCGACTTCGACATCGAGGTAAATGGGGGGCTCTCGGGGGTGGGGAGCAGAGAGCCGTGGGGGGCTGGGCCATGGGGGGCTGGGAGCAGAGAGCCGTGGGGGGCTGAGCCCTGTGGGGCTGGGAGCAGAGAGCTGTGGGGGGCTGGGAGCAGAGAGCCGTGGGGGGCTGGGCCATGGGGGGCTGGGAGCAGAGAGCCGTGGGGGGCTGAGCCCTGTGGGGCTGGGAGCAGAGAGCTGTGGGGGGCTGGGAGCAGAGAGCTGTGGGGGGCTGGGAGCAGAGAGCCGTGGGGGGCTGGGCCATGGGGGGCTGGGAGCAGAGAGCCGTGGGGGGCTGAGCCCTGTGGGGCTGGGAGCAGAGAGCTGTGGGGGGCTGGGCCATGGGGGGCTGGGAGCAGAGAGCTGTGGGGGGCTGGGCCCTGTGGGGCTGGGAGCAGAGAGCTGTGGGGGGCTGGGCCCTGTGGGGCTGGGAGCAGAGAGCTGTGGGGGGCTGGGCCCTGTGGCGCTGGGAGCAGGAGGTGTGGGGGGCTGAGCCCTGTGGGGCTGGGAGCAGGAGCTGTGTGGGGCTGGGCCATGGGGGGCTGGGAGCAGAGAGCTGTGGAGGGCTGGGAGCAGGAGGTGTGGGGGGCTGGGCCCTGTGGGGCTGGGAGCAGGAGGTGTGGGGGGCTGGGCCCTGTGGGGCTGGGAGCAGGAGGTGGGGGCTGGGCCCTGTGGGGCTGGGAGCAGAGAGCCGTGGGGGGCTGGGCCCTGTGGCGCTGGGAGCAGGAGGTGTGGGGGGCTGAGCCCTGTGGGGCTGGGAGCAGGAGCTGTGTGGGGCTGGGCCATGGGGGGCTGGGAGCAGAGAGCTGTGGGGGTCTGGGAGCAGGAGGTGTGAGGGCTGGGCCATGGGGGTCTGGGAGCAGGAGGTGTGGGGGGCTGGGCCATGGGGGGCTGGGAGCAGGAGGTGTGGAGGGCTGGGCCCTGTGGGGCTGGGAGCAGAGAGCTGTGGGGGGCTGGGCCCTGTGGGGCTGGGAGCAGAGAGCTGTGGGGGGCTGGGCCCTGTGGCGCTGGGAGCAGGAGGTGTGGGGGGCTGGGCCGTGGAGGGCTGGGCCATGGGGAGCTGGGAGCAGAGAGCTGTGGGGGGCTGGGCCCTGTGGGGCTGGGAGCAGGAGGTGTGGGGGGCTGGGCCCTGTGGGGCTGGGATCAGAGAGCTGTGGGGGGCTGGGCCATGGGGGGCTGGGAGCAGGAGGTGTGGGGGGCTGGGCCCTGTGGCACTGGGAGCAGGAGGTGGGGGCTGGGCCATGGGGGGCTGGGAGCAGAGAGCTGTGGGGGACTGGGAGCAGAGAGCTGTGGGGGGCTGGGCCCTGTGGGGCTGGGAGCAGAGAGCTGTGGGGGGCTGGGCCCTGTGGGGCTGGGAGCAGGAGGTGTGGGGGGCTGGGCCATGGGGGGCTGGGAGCAGAGAGCTGTGGGGGGCTGGGAGCAGAGAGCTGTGGGGGGCTGGGCCATGGGGGGCTGGGAGCAGGAGCTGTGGGGGGCTGGGCCCTGTGGGGCTGGGAGCAGAGAGCTGTGGGGGGTGGGCCATGGGGGGCTGGGAGCAGGAGGTGTGGAGGGCTGGGCCCTGTGGGGGGCTGGGAGCAGGAGGTGTGGGGGGCTGGGCCCTGGGGGGCTGGGAGCAGAGAGCTTTGGGGGGCTGGGCCCTGTGGGGCTGGGCCCTGTGGCGCTGGGAGCAGAGAGCTGTGGGGGGCTGGGCCATGGGGGGCTGGGCCATGGGGGGCCGGAGCAGGTGGCTGGCGGCAGGCGCCCCACGTCTCTCTCCCCCCAGGAGGATTACACCACGGAGGATGAGGGCGGCTCAGGGGACGAGGGGCTGGGGCCGGGGGGCAGCGCGGCCGGGATCCTCGACCTGCTCAAGGCCAGTCGCCAAGTCGGGGGGCCACACTACGAGGAGCTCAGGTGAGATGCGCTGGGTGGGGGGAAGGGGGCAGGGGAGAGTCATGGGGCACCATGCTGGGGGAGCTCAGTGGGGGGGTGCTGGGCATTGCTGGGGGGAGGGGAAGGTGCTGGGGGGCGCTGTGCCGGGGGGAGGCGAGGGGGGCTGGGTGTGGCTGAAGGGAAGGTGCCAGGGGGCACTGTGCTGGGGGGGAAGGGAAGGTGCTGGGAGGCGCTGTGCCGGGGGGAGGGGAGGCGGGGCTGGATGTGGCTGAGGGGTGCTGTGTCAAGGGGAGGGGGCTGGGTGTGGACGGGGGTCGCTGTGTGGGGGGGAGGGGAAGGTGCTGGGGGGCGCTGTGCCGGGGGGGAAGGGAAGGTGCTGGGGGGCGCTGTGCCGGGGGGAGGCGAGGGGGGCTGGGTGTGGCTGAGGGGTGCTGTGTCAAGGGGAGGGGGCTGGGTGTGAACGGGGGTCGCTGTGTGGGGGGGGAGGGGAAGGTGCCAGGGGGCGCTGTGCCGGGGGGGAAGGGAAGGTGCTGGGGGGCGCTGTGCCGGGGGGAGGCGAGGGGGGCTGGGTGTGGCTGAAGGGAAGGGGCAGGGGGGCGCTGTGCCGGGGGGAGGGGAGGCGGGGCTGGGTATGGCCGAGGGGTGCTGTGCCGGGGTAGAGGAAGGTGCAGAGGGGCGCTATGCCGGGGGGAGGGGGAGCTGGGTGTGGCTGAGGGGTGCTGTGTCGAGGGGGCGGGGCTGGGTGTGGATGGGGGTCGCTGTGTGGGGAGGAGGGAAAGTGCTGGGGGGTGCTGTGTCTAGGGGAGGGGCAGGGGCTGGCTGTGGCCCGGGCGGAGGGGAAGGTGCCAGGGGGCGCTGTGCCGGGGGGGAAGCAGGGGAGGGGGTCCCAGGGCCCCCCACGAGGGGCCAGGGCGTCCACGCCCCCTAACCCTCCCGCCCCCCCCAGCGACGCGCCGGCCTCGCCCAGCACGCAGGAGGCGATCCAGGGCATGCTCTGCATGGCCAACCTGCAGGCCGCTGGCTCCTCGCCCAGCCGCCCGGCCTGGTGGGTCCCGGGCCACGAGCGCGGCTGGGCGGGCGGGTCGGGCACCAAGCGCCCGCGCCGCAGACCCCCGACGCGGGCGGCCGCCCACAGCACGGACAGCGAGGGCGAGACGGGCAGCCTGGACGAGCAGGAGAGCCTGGGCGCCTGCTTCAAGGACGCCGAGTTCAGTGAGTGCCAGGCCGGGGGGCGGGAATGGGGCAGGGGCCTGTCCCCTCTGGGGGGCGCCGGGCCCATCTGGCCCCTGGGTGGGGGGCTGGTTGGGTCAGGAGCATGCCCCCCCACCTTACCCCCTGCCCCCCACCCCACAGTTTACCCCTCTCTTGAGTCTGATGAGGACGACCCAGCCTTGAAATCGCTACCAAAGAAGAAGAAATGTACAGACGACGCCCCCTGGAGCCCGAAAGGTAATGGAACCCAGGAGTCCGGGGGTCTGGGCTGGTGGGTTAGAGCGGGGGGGCTGGGAGCCAGGACTCCTGGGTTCTCTCCCAGCTCTGGGAGGGCAGTGGGGGCTGGTGGGCTAGAGCAGGGGGGCTGGGAGCCCGGACTCCTGGGTTCTCACCTTGCTCTGGGAGGGGAGTGGGGACTGGTGGGTTAGAGTGGGGGGCTGGGAGCCCGGACTCCTGGGTTCTCTCCCAGCTCTGGGAGGGGAGTGGGGACTGGTGGGTTAGAGTGGGGGGCTGGGAGCCCGGACTCCTGGGTTCTCTCCCAGCTCTGGGAGGGGAGTGGGGACTGGTGGGTTAGAGCGTGGGGGGGCTGGGAGCCAGGACTCCTGGGTTCTCTCCTGGCTCTGGGAGGGGAGTGGGGGCTGGTGGGCTAGAGCAGGGGGGCTGGGAGCCCGGACTCCTGGGTTCTCTCCTTGCTCTGGGAGGGGAGTGGGGACTGGTGGGTTAGAGTGGGGGGATGGGAGCCAGGACTCCTGGGTTCTCTCCTGGCTCTGGGAGGGGAGTGGGGGCTGGTGGGTTAGAGCGGGGGGCTGGGAGCCCGGACTCCTGGGTTCTCTCGTGGCTCTAGAAGGGGTGCGGGGGACCTGGTTGCTGGCCAGGCCAAGAACTCTGTGGTTCCCTCTCTGCTCCCCCCACAGCCCGGGTGACCCCGACGCTGCCCCGCCAGGACCGGCCCGTGCGGGAGGGGACCCGAGTGGCGTCCGTGGAGACGGGGCTGGCGGCTGCCGCGGCCAAGCTGGCTCAGCAGGTAATGGCCCTGCGGGGCGGGGGCTGGGCAGGGGCGCTGGGCGGGGGAGCAGGGCCGGCTCTAGGCACCGGCAAACCCAGCGCATGCTAGGGGTGGGGGCACGTTTCGGCCCTGGCAGCAGCAGCGTGTGGTGCCTGGGGGGCGCCCTGGGGCTGCTGCGGTTCCGCCGTGGGGAGCAGCGCCCGCACCTTGTGGCCAGGCCAGGCAGGCTCCGAGTGCGGGACACTTGTGCCGCCCCGTGGGGCACACGGAGCCGCCTGCAGGTGCCGTAGGGCAGTCGCCCCCATTACCGCAGCCGGGGCTGGGCAAAGCGGCCTGAGCCGGCCAGGGCCTGCGCAGGGCGGCCCGGAGCAGCCGGGTGGGGCCCGTGTCCCGCTCTCTGGGGCTCCGCTCCCTGCTGGGCTCCTCAGCCCCCTGCCGGGTGGGGGGTCCCCCAGCTCCTCTGCCCCCTGCCGGGCGTTCCCCCAGCTCTGCCCTCCTGGGTCCCGGACGGTCCTGGAGGCAGGAGCCCCGGCTGGAGGGACCCTGGGCTGAGGCGCACGGGAGCCTCACTGCTTATCCCGAGCTGGCCAGCGCTGGACCGGCTGGAGGGGAGGGGGGGAGTCAGCACTGGTGTGGGGGGAGCCCAGGCCTGGGGCAGCAGGGGGTGCGGGTGTGTGTGTGGGGAGAGAGAGCCCTGGGCTGGGGGTGGCAAAAAACCTGGAGCTGGCCCTGATGGGGGGGCACTGCGCCATGGCGGGGCAGGTGGGGGGCACCATGTTGCAGGGATGGTAGTGGGCAGGCAGGGGGCTGCTGGGGGTCACCGTGCCGTGGGGGGCACCATGTTGCAGGGATGGTAGTGGGCAGGCAGGGGGCTGCTGGGGGGCACTGTCGCAGGGACAGGTGGGGGGCACGCCACTGTCCCCCTCCCCCAGCCCTGCACTCCCTCCCCCAGGAACACCAGCGGCTGCAGCGACGGAAGAGCCAGGCCAAGCGGAGGGCCCCGTCCCCGAAGGACCTGGAGCCGGACCCGGAGCCGGACCCAGAGCCGGAACTAGAGCCGGACCCAGAACCGGAGGTGCCTGCTGTGCCAGACGGTGCCCCCGGGGCACCCCCCACCCCTGAGCCCAAGGCAGAGCCCTACGCCGGCAGCCTAGCCGACCATGAGTACACGGCCCGGCCCAGCCTCTTCGGCATGGCCCAGCTCAGCCGCGGCACCACCCCCATGGCCCCCGGCGTCTTCCTGTCCCAGCGCCGCCCCTCTGCCGGCGCCCCCAGCACCCCGCCCGCTCAGGGTAAGGCAGGGGCCAGGACGCCTGGGTTCTCTCCTGGCTCTGGGAGGGGAGTGGGGGGCTGGTGGTTAGAGCTTGGGGAGTGCTAGGAGCCAGGACTCCTGGGTTCTCTCCTGGCTCTGGGAGGGGAGTGGGGGGCTGGTGGTTAGAGCTTGGGGAGTGCTGGGAGCCAGGACGCCTGGGTTCTCTTGTGGCTCTGGGAGGGGAGGGGGGCCTGGTGGTTAGAGCGGGGGGGCTGGGAGCCAGCCAGGACGCCTGGGTTCTCTCCTGGCTCTGGGAGGGGAGGGGAGGGGGGCCTGGTGGTTAGAGCGGGGGGGCTGGGAGCCAGGACGCCTGGGTTCTCTCCCGGCTCTGGGAGGGGAGTGGGGGCTAGTGGTTAGAGCGGGGGGGGGGGGGCTGGGAGCCAGCCAGGACGCCTGGGTTCTCTCCTGGCTCTGGGAGGGGAGTGGGGGGCTAGTGGGATAGAGGAGGGGTGGCTGGGAGCCAGGACGCCTGGGTTCTCTCCCAGCTCTGGGAGGGGAGTGGGGACTGGTGGTTAGAGCGGGGGGGGCTGGGAGCCAGGACGCCTGGGTTCTCTCCTGGCTCTGGGAAGGGAGGGGGGCCTGGTGGTTAGAGCGGGGGGGGGGCTGGGAGCCAGGACGCCTGGGTTCTCTCCTGGCTCTGGGAGGGGAGGGGGGCCTGGTGGTTAGAGCGGGGGGGGGGCTGGGAGCCAGGACGCCTGGGTTTCATGGTGGGGCTGTTGGTATCTCCTGCGGTTGGGGGAGGGATCTGTCCCCCCTAACCCTCCGCTCTGCCCCCCAGGAAAGCGCCCCAAGAAGGGGCTGGCCACGGCGAAGCAGCGGCTCGGCCGCATCCTCAAGATCCATCGCAATGGGAAGCTGCTTCTCTGAGCCCCATGGGACTGCATGGGGGAGGGGTTTGCCTGGCACTCCACTGATTGGCTGCTGTGTCCTGGTAGCCCCCTCTCCTCCTTTGCCTCTGATTGGTCTCTTCTGCCAGGGGGCTCTTCCGAGCCTGGATTGAGTGGGCCCCCTCCCCGCCCCCCCCGCCATCAGAAGGGATCCAGACTTCAGCTTGTTCCCCTGCCCCGATTTTTGGGGCCCCCTGGCCCCCCTTCCCCATGGCAGGACCTGCTCAAGGAGGGAGGTGGCTGGGGGGGCCCTGAGCCCAAACAGTGTCTCCCCTGCTGGAGGGGCACATGGGGCAGTGGGTGGGGGGCTGTGGTAGAGGTTCCCTTTTCTGCCCCCCCTCCAGGGGTCCCAGGCTCCCCCGGGGCTGTGGGGGTTCAGGCCGCACCGGGGCTCGTACCAGGCGTTTTATATCCAGGGTTAGAATAAAAATCTGTTGGTTCTGCTCGTCTCGGGGAGACCCCCCTGTCTCTTAACTGTGCCCCCCTGCACCGAACAGCTCGCCCCTCCTTCCTGTGAGCCTCACCTCCTGCAGCCCCCCTCCTGTGTGTCACCCCTCGCCGTACGGACCCTCAGACCATTGCGCCAGGTGCTGCATGGGCCCCGAGCGAGAGCGGAGCCCCCATACCAGCCCCCCTCGCCACTGGGGCTCTGTGCCCCCCACACCATCTCCCTCACTCTTCCCAGGGGCTGTGTCCCCCCTAGCAGCCCCCCACTTCCCCAAGGCATCACCCCCTACCAGCACCCCTCCCCCCAGGGGCTCTGTGTGCCATACCAGCCCCCGCTCTCCCCAGGGTTCTATTTGCCCCCATACCCGCCCCCCCCATGAGTTCTCTGTCCCCCCCACCAACCCCCTCCCCCCCAGGGGCTCTGTGCCACTTATACTTATGCCCCCCTGGGGCTCTGCCCCCCCATACCAGCCCTTCCCCAGAGGGGCTCTGTGCCCCTGAAACCAGCCCCCCCCCGGGCTCTGTCCCCCCCCCCATACCAACCTCCTCCCCCCCCAGGGGCTCTGTGCCCCTGGTCCCAGCCCCCCTTTCCCCCCTCAGGGCTCTGCCCCCCCCATACCAGCCCCCCTCCCCCAGGGGCTCTGTGCCCCTGAAACCAGCCCCCCTCCCCCCTGGGCTCTGCCCCCCCCATACCAGCCCCCTCCCCCCTGGGCTCTGCCGTCATTAGCCCGAGCGGTGACGTGACATGACCGCATGGGGGGAGGGGCGGGGCCCTCGCGTGTCCGCCCGGAGGCGGCTCAATAAAGTTACATTTGTCTCAAGAACGGTTGGGGTTGGGGTTGGGGTTGGGCTTTGACAGCGAAGTCTCGCGAGAAATAGTAATCAGAGGTTTCGCGAGACGAGCGGTCGCTAGCGGAAGAGCGTCGACCGAGATCTCGCGAGAGTTGAAGATTGACACAGCCTCGCGAAATCTCGCGTGACTAGAAGCTTCCTTGGAGGAAGCGCGACGCCGTCGCAGGTCGGGGCTCTCGCGAGGTTTCCTGTCATCGCGATACCTCACGTGGGCTCTTGTCCAGCCACCCCCGCCGCGGCCGGCCGTTCTCGCCCCCTGTCGCCTTGGAAACGGTTAGTTCTCGCGCGATTTCCCTCAAGGCTCTGATCCCCTTCTAGCACCTGGCACGGGGGGGTTCGGGGGGCCCGCGTTCATTTCCCCCCCCCGCCGGCCCTGAGTTCTCGCGAGTTTTCTCTTCTCACAGCCCGGGGAGTGAGTTCTCGCGAGGTTCTGTTCCCGGACTGCAGGCAATTTAATCTCATGGGAAAAGAGGGACCCAAAGCGAGATCTGCAGCCTCAAGTCTCGCGAGATCTCGCCTCACCCCTTTCTTCCGGGCCGCAAACAGTTAAAGATCAGTTTGGCGACCCTTGCGAGATTTTATCCTTAAGTCTCGCGGGATCTAATGCCCAGTAGGCGGCCTCGCGGTGATTTCTGCTCCCCGAACTATCGCGAGATTTCGCTCTTTCCGTCTAACTCCGAGGATCGCTACCCCGGTATTGAATGCGGACGAAAACCATCAAGATCTCGCGAGATCTCGACCATTTCGTCTTGCGGGAAGGGGGAAGTCTCGCGTAACTGTCGCCTGAATTCTCGCGAGATCTCTCCCGCCGAGCTTCAGCGCGGCCTCGCGGGATCTGCCCGGCTCAGTTCTCGCGGCCGGGTGGGAGGGGGCGGAGCCTGTCTCGCGGGAACTCGCTCCCGAAGTCTCGCGGGGTCCCGTCCCGAGCGGCAGGCAGGGAGTTCTCGCGGGATCTGCCTGCTGGGCTGAGGCTCGGGGGCTGCTGTTAAGATGGCGGCGGCGGGAGGCGACTGGGCCTGGCACTGACCCCGCGCCCGGAGCAGGTACCGCCGGGGCGGGGGAGGGGCCCCCGCGTGGGGCTGTTCCTCGTGGGGCCCGGCCCATCCCCCTTCCCGGGACCCCCGGCAGCCCCCCGGCCAGGGACCTGCCCCCCCGTAGCCCCCCCGGCCAGGGACCTGCCCCCCCGTCTTGCCCCCCCCGGCCAGGGACCTGCCCCCCCGTAGCCCCCCCGTCCTGACCCCCCCCGGCCAGGGACCTGCCCCCCCAGTAACCCCCCCCCCGTCCTGACCTCCCCCGGCCAGGGACCTGCCCCCCCGTAACCCCCCCCGGCCAGGGACCTGCCCCCGCCAGTAACCCCCCCCGTCCTGACCCCCCCCCGGCCAGGGACCTGCCCCCCGCAGTACCCCCCCGTCCTGACACCCCCCCCCTGCCAGGGACCTGCCCCCCGCAGTAACCCCCCCGTCCTGACCCCCCCCCTGCCAGGGACCTGCCCCCCGTAACCCCCCCTGGCCAGGGACCTGCCCCCCCCGTAACCCCCCCATCCTGACCCCCCCGGCCAGGGACCTGCCCCCCCAGTAACCCCCCCGTCCTGACCCCCCCAGCCAGGGACCTGCCCCCCCCAGTAACCCCCCCGTCCTGACCCCCCCGGCCAGGGACCTGCCCCCCCCCCAGTAACCCCCCCATCCTGACCCCCCCCGGCCAGGGACCTGCCCCCCCAGTAACCACCCCGTCCTGACCCCCCCCCGGCCAAGGACCTACCCCCCCGTCCTGACCCCCCTGGCCAGGGTGCCCCCCTGTACCCCCCCCGTCCTGACCCCCCCTGGCCAGGGACCTGCCCCCCCAGGACCCCTCCCGTCCTGACCCCCCCCGGCCAGGGTCCTGCCCCCCCAGGACCCCTCCCGTCCTGACCCCCCCCCGGCCAGGGACCTGCCCCCCCAGTAACCTCCTCGGCCAGGGACCTGCCCCCCCCGTCCTGACCCCCTCTGGCCAGGGACCTGCCCCCCCAGTAACCCCCCCCCAGCCAGGGACTGGGTTACTAGGGGGCCAGGTCCCCCCAAGTCCTGATCCCCCTGCTCAGGCACCTGAACCCCCCCGTCGTATCCCCCTGCCGCCCCCCCCCCGCAGCCCTCCCCCCGCGACCCCCATCGTATCCTCACACAGTGTCCCGCCCCCCCCGGGCAGGCACCGCCCCCCATCATATCCGTCTGGGACCCCCCCCCATCCAGGGACCTCCCCCCTATGCTGGCCCCCCCCAGCAATCTGCCCTTTGTCACACCATCCCCGCCCCGCGACACGCCCCCCGCAGCAACCCTCCCCCAGTGACCTCCTTCCCTCCCTGTCATATCTGCCCCGGTCCTCCCCCCGCAGCACCCCGTCCCCAGCCACCTGCCCTATATCTTCCCCCGCCCAGGGATCTTCCCCCCCCCCCCACACCAGCCCCCCTGCAGCAACCCACTCCCAGCAACCTGCTCTCCTGTCATATTCCCCCCGCTGGGCTCCCATCGTGTTCCCCGAGGACCCCCCCCCAGGAACCTCCGCCCTTGCCAGCCCCCCCAGCAACCCATCCCTCCACCCTGTCCCCTGTCATATCTGTCCCTCACTCAGGGACCTGCCCCCTGCTGGCCCCCCCATCGTATCCTGGCCCCCCTGGAACCCCACCACAAGTGATCTCCCCCCCAATACCCAGCTACCTACCTGCCGGGCCTCCCATCATATTCCCCCGGGACCTCCCCTCGCCCAGTGACCTGCTCCCCCTGCCCAGGGACCTCCCCCCTACCCCACCAAGCCCCCCTGCCTTGCCAACCCCCGACCCAGGGAACTCCCCCCCATCATACCCCCTTACCCTGCTGGGCCTGTCCCCACATCATATAGGCCTCCTATCCAGATGGGCGACAGGGAGAGAAGGGAGGTTTGCCTCCCCCCCCCGGGACTTACCATCCCCACCCCCACGGGAAGAGAAGGACACCCCCCCCCCAAGCACAGGGACGTGGACCCCCCAGGGAGAGACAGGAGGCCTGACCCCTGCTGCCTTTCTTCTACCCCAGTCTCCATAGAGCCCTGCCCCTCTCTTACCGCCCCCCGGACAGGGACAGAGACCTGCTTTCCTCTTCCCGTAGAGCCCTGCCTTTCTTCTACCCCGTCTCCATAGAGCCCTGCCCCTCTCTTACCGCCCCCCGGACAGGGACAGAGACCTGCTTTCCTCTTCCCGTAGAGCCCTGCCTTTCTTCTACCCCGTCTCCATAGAGCCCTGCCCCTCTCTTACCGCCCCCTGGACAGGGACAGAGACCTGCTTTCCTCTTCCCGTAGAGCCCTGCCTTTCTTCTACCCCGTCTCCATAGAGCCCTGCCCCTCTCTTACCGCCCCCCGGACAGGGACAGAGACCTGCTTTCCTCTTCCCGTAGAGCCCTGCCTTTCTTCTACCCCGTCTCCATAGAGCCCTGCCCCTCTCTTACCGCCCCCCGGACAGGGACAGAGCCACCGCAGGGCAGAGACCTGCTTTCCTCTTCCCGTAGAGCCCTGCCTTTCTTCTACCCCGTCTCCGTAGAGCCCTGCCCCTCTCTTACCGCCCCCTGGACAGGGACCCTTTCCCCTCATCCCAGATCTCCCCATGGAGACCCCCTGAGCATGATCTGCACCATCCATCCATAGACTGATGTCCTCCTCCCACCCCATTGGGTAGGGACCTTCCCTTCCCTTCCCCCTATCCGTGCAGGATGGGTTCCCTCCACAAGGGTCCATCACCCCCCTTTCAGTGCCTGGCCTCCCCTCTCCCGTGAAACCTTCTCCCCCCAGCCCCATGAGGGAGCCTGTCATTCCCCCTTCCTGGGCAGAGATCCTGCCTCCCCTTGGGACCCCAGGACTGAACTTGCTACCTCCCACAGGGACTTCTCCCTGGAACCCGTCCTCCCATGAGGACCCTCATCTCCCTCCTTGCAGGGTATTCATTCCAGTTCCCCGTAACTCCATATCAGGACTTCTGTGCCCCCCAAAACCTGGGCGTGGATGTCCCCCGAAGGCAGGGGATGATTGCAGGAGTGAAGAGCTCAAAGTGGGAGGTGGGGAGGAGATGCTATATGACTCCCACCCAAAGGGGAGGGTTCTTTTGGTAGGTGCTGCCAGGGTAGGGAGATGTGAAAGAGGGTGGGTCAGCGAGGCCTCTCTGATTTCTTGGGGAGGGGGGGAATGGTGCCCGCCCCCAGGTCTGGGTGGGAAGCTCACCAGGAAACCTTGTAATTGGGGAAAACCCTCCCCACCTGCGCAGCAGGGAGAGATGTTATGGGGCTCCCTCCTCCCAGGCCAAGCCCTAGGAATCTCTCCAGGAGAGCGGGGGCACCTGGAGCTGGCAGTTCTTACTGCCCCTTGCATGTGGGGCGAAGCTGCAGCACCTCCCAGTTCTGGGGCTAAATTGAAGTGGCAGCTCAGGGGGAGGTTTTTCCTCCCCCCACCCCCTTTTTGCCTGGACCCATGTCTGGGCTCTGCTCGGGACCCAGCAGGGCTAGTGGGCGGGGAACTTCTAGAGCGACAGGGCTGCTGAAATAGCTGGAGCGACTGCTGAGCCTAGCACGGGGGCGGGGGTTGTTCCAGCACCCCCGGGCTGCCCGGGCTCGTCCTAGAGCTGCCAAAAGTTCCATCTGCCACGGCCGAGCCCAGCCGGCCTCTCCCTGCTGCCGGCGCTCAGCACAGTTTGCGAGCGACCAGCCACGTAGTGGGTGGTGCGCAGAGGTGGGAGACCCTCTGTCAATAACCGTAGCGCCTACGCGAGCGCAGAATGCTTGTTAGGTGACTAGGGCTTGCCCAGCAATTCAGTGCTTCGTTTGGGTGAATAACAACCCTCGGCGCTTTTCTCGGGCTGGAGCAGGGTGGGAAGCAAGTCTGTCTGGGGAGCTGAGTGCGACTAGCTCCCCCTGTAATGCAGGCCAGGGAGGATCACCCTCAATTTCCTGCTTTGTAGCAGGTGAGCACATCAGACGGGTGCAGAGCAATGGTCCATGCAGTCCAGTATCCATCTCCTGTGGTGGCCAGGCCCAGAACTTCAGGGCAGGGTACAGAACAGGGCACCCCCCCCCCCCCCAAATCTTCCCCCTCCAGTTTCTGGCCGTCAGAGTTGGGACACCTCAAGCATCCCTAGCCGTCTTGGCTAATAACCTCCTGGAGGATGGCTCCGTTGGTGGCTGTGTGGTTATTTTCGGACCACGGTTATCTACTACTGGTCTTCACAACATCTCAGTGAGGTGGCAGTGGGTGCCACAGGTTAATGCTGTGGGGGGGGTGGTAGGGAGAGAGGGAAGAGGTGCTGCTTGCTTCACGTTCAAGCCGTTGCTTATGAATGTTATCAGGTAATTCCTGGGTGTTGTATGGTGGGAAGGAGAAATACCACGTCTGGGTTCACTCTTTCCATGCCAGGCAGGGATCCCCTAGGTCGAGTGGGATGGTATTACAGGTACCCCACTTGCCTTCCTGTCTGCCCCCAATATATTGCCCAATTCACCTGCTAGGGACATATCTGTTCTTAACCCTGTATAAAGAAATATCCAGGTCTCCATGGTCTGGCCTCTGCCCCGCGCCCGTGCTGGGGTCTCACCCGTGTCTCTGGTTTCTCCTAGGCCCTCAGTTAGTCTGGTGGAAGTGGATCAGAGCGACCGCGAAAACTGGAAGGTGTTTCCCTTGGCCAGCTGGGGCGAAGCGTGGGTGCCGGATTAGTGATTCGGATAGCAGACCGGACAGAGCATGGACTGGCTGTGATTCCAGGTGGGTGTCCACGCGCCGCCAGTGTTGGCTTCCGTCAGCTTCTCGGTGATCTAGCAGGGTGCTTTGCTCTGGTGGCCATCTCTGGGTGCAGTCGCCAATCTGTGGCGAGAGGAGATGGTGGTCACGCCACTGAGGCTCCTTTGATGAGTGGGAGTAAGCACTCGCGTGTGGCGGAGGGCACGTGGGGAACTGGCTAGCACCGCAGTTGGCAGATGTGTTCTCTCTGGATTGATCTGTATTTCGAAGGGTGCCCTGCTTGATACCAGGGAGGCCACCTGTGTACTGGGGCCCTCACAGATGCGTGGGGAGAATGCCCCTTTCCCAAGGAGTTGGTGGGAGGGGAAACTGAGGCACATCTGAGCTCAGAACTAGGCCTGGAGCTCTGGCCTCCAGATAGTGCTGTCTCTCGTGCTGCAGGTAGGGGGCCTGGTGGCTGTAGGTGATGGGTTCTGCTCTGAAAGCCCTGGCGTCCCTCTGGAAAATGTGGCTGGGGCTGACCAGTCCCTGGTGATGTGCTTGGAGATCCTTGCGTGGAATGTGCTGAAGGTGGTGGGTGTTAGAACAAGACCTTCTGGGGCTTTCAGCATCATGCGTTCTGGCTCTGGGCGGAGGTGAGGTGGAGTGGGGTAGTGCAGGTAGCGGGGCTGGGCGCCAGGACTCTGGGTTCCTAGGTTCTTCCCAAACTCTCAGCCTACAGCAGCACGGAAAGTTGTCTGATTAAGTCCAGTTAGATCTGGGTGTGGCTGCGCCCGATGTGTTGCAGCGGAGCTGTGTGTCCCCGAGCAGCTCAGTCACAGGATTTCAGCTCTAGAAACGTCCCTGGTTCAATCCCCAGTACTGTCAGCCCGCGCAGGGCCTGCAATTGTGGGGAGGTGCTAACGAGCTCCTCTTGCTACTGCTAAATTGCCCTAAGAATGTTTATTTGTTCACTGTGTAGGGAAGGGAGTGTGTCTAATGGTTAGCGCAGGGCCTCGATAGCTCTCCTCTTGGGAGAGAGACTGGGTGGTCTGATGCCCCAACACCTGTGGGATGACCCCCCCCCCCCCCACTCTGGCTTGAGTGCTCCTGGTGTGACGTACTGGGTGTCAGGTCTCCTGGGTTCTTTCTCCAACTTCAGGAGCAGAGTGGTGTCTACTGGTTAGAGCGGGGGAGACTGGGATTCAGGATTCCTTGGTTCTTTCCCTGGCTCTGGGAGGGGAGTGGGGTCTAGTGGTTAGAGTGGGGGGGGATGACTGGGAGCCAGAATTCCTGGGTTCCATTTCCAGTTCTGCCACTGACCGTAACCTCGGTCATGTTACTTAACTTTCTGGTGCCTTTTGCTAGTCAGGACCCAGAGGACAGCACGTGGCGGGGGCGCAAGGTTTGATGTTTTAGGCTCAAGTGGTGATCCTTTCTGTATGAGTTCAGGCCAGCCTGACCCGAGTCCAGTGTATGTGGCCCGCCTGCAGCGCTGCTCTGCTTTGCCCTGTGCTTTGCAATGGGGGTAATAGCTGTGGAGTGGCGTTCTGCAATCTCTTGGCTTGTCTGTGAGGCTAGGGGTTAGCCCTGTGGGGGAGCTATTGGTTTTCTTTGAGAAAAGCCTGATTCAGATGGCTTGGCGTACCTTTTAAAATGCAGCGTCACTATGGGATCCCATATTTAGCCTTGTGAATCAGAGTCGAAAGAACCTATTCCTCTTCAGCTCCCCCTGCGTTGGCACGCCTGTGAGTAGCGGTCCTGGAGGCAGTCTCACTCGGCGGAGCCGTGCCAGGACTGGAGCCCGCCAGCCCTCCGAGCATTGTCCTCTGTCAGCTGATGGGAGACTCAGGGTAACCGAGTCCAAGATGCCACTTTTCTCAGTCTCTTAAATGCCTGCGTCTTAGAGAACTATGAAACTGATTGGCGCCAGGATCAGAGCCTGCAGGTAGCTGTTGGGGTGCGGGGTGTGTGTGTGGGGGTGTGTAGACGTACTAGACTGGCTTTGTGGCCTGGTGTCTGACACATTTCCTCAGCAATAGCTAAGTGGTGGCCGCATGGCCAGGTAAATAGGACATCACTGGTGGAACCTATTCTGCCATGGATCCTCCAGAGACTCTTAGTCTGATGTGTGTCATAATGGCTGAGTTACTAAAACTTGCTATACTTGTTGGTCAGCTCGCTGGGGCAATTTTCCAGATGAGCCGGCCGGTTGAAGTGAGTGGATGGGTGTATTCTCTCCCCCCAGCCCTTCGTTACAGGTATTGGCAGATTTCTCCTCTCTAACCAAGTGCTCTGCTTCTGTGTGGAGGACGAGCCCCCCTGGGCAAAAACGTGTGAATGTGCCTTCCAGCCTCTGCAGTTTCTTACGGGTGTTTGTCGGAAGAGCCGGCCTCGCTGCCAATGCCTGCAGCCTTCTGTGTGCTGCTGTCACCATGTCTAGAACCTGTGCAGAATAAATCGCTCCAGGGTAGAGACACCACTGGTCAGAGTTTCGCAGCACTTCCTGGGTCTCAAACGTCTGCCTCTGTAATCAGTGGGGAAACTGAGGCTCGGAGGTAGTGACTTGCCTGTGGTCTCACCTTGTCAGTGATAGGAATGGAGCAGAGCACAGCACCCAGGAGTCCTGGCACTCAGGTGGGTGCTGTAACCACCGCGTTGTACTTGGCAGTGGTAGCTGGTTCTCTGGGTGAGCAAAGAGAATCCAACTTGAATATTGTAAGGGAGCCTGACGTGATCCTGATGGACTCTGCTTAATGACCAGTCAGACTCACGGACCAGTGTGTGGCTACAGTGTCCAAGTGCCTTCATCCCATACTTGAGTACGAAGCCCCTTCTAGTGGCGAAAGGTGGAACCACCGCCGATTGGAAGCTAAAGCCAGCCAAAGGCCGATTCTAAGAGAGAGGACGATGAACTCTTGGGACCCACTTCCCGGGGACAGAGATGGAGCTCCCATCCAGACTGGCTGCCTTTCAGGGCGTGCTTTTGCCAAACGCAAGTTGTTCCCCGGGGAGGACTGGTGAAATTCTCTGGCGTGTGTTAGCCAGGAGGTCAGGCTTGGATGATCCCTTCTGACTTTGGAATGGCAAGTTACAGACGTCAGGGGCCACTGTCCAACTGAAATCATGCCAATTAAAACTCTTGGCTGATCACGCACCTGTCCCCCTGCCTTTGCTGGTCGTGTCCAGTCCCCACGTCTTCCCCAGTCTGGCCCCTCGCTCAGTGGGAAAGATCAGAACAAACGAGGGCTAATGGAAGCCGACTGCACAAAGCCAGCGCTTTATAAAGCGAACCAACGAGCCTGTTTTTCCCATCAATCGTAGGTATTAAGAGTAGGCAGGGAAAACCATTGGACATTCCCGGAGAACAGAGGTGGTGTCCCATCAAGGAACCTCTCTGGACTATAGATCAGGCTAGCGCAGTAGCTGTCTCCATCTGTTGGTTTCCCACGGATGCCCCAAGCAAGGGGTGTTGAGCGGGAGGTGGGGGTGGGATGTTATGTACACACCCAGTTCCTCTTGGGGACTCAGTGTTCTACGCCGAGCGCTTTCATTTCACTCTAGAACAGCAGCTGCGTAGTGAGGGACAAGGGGCGCTGAGGTGGGAGGCAGGACTCCTGGGTTCTGCTGCTGCCACTGCCTTGCTGGCTTCATGTCTCTGGGTGTGTTTCCTCTCCCCGTCCTTTGTCAGGCTGTAAGGCTGTGAGCGGCATCCGTACAGCACCTGGCAACAGGAAGGAATTGGGTTGCTGTTGGGCAGGATGCGAGAAATTGACAAGCGTGTGCTGAGGGCTAAGGTGTGACGGATGGATGGATGGCTGTCATTGGAACTGAGACAAGCGTGTGTCAGGCAGTCCCACCGGCTAACGTGAGGATGCAGCTACGCTGGGTGCATTAGGAAAACAGATCCTCATCCCTTGCAGAGATGGGCTGTGTCACTGGGACGTTGTGTCTAGGTCTGGTGCCCCTGTGGATCTAGAATAATGCTCTGAAAAGTAGGAGAGGGTTCAGAGAAGAACCATGAAGGCCATTCAAGGCTTGTGTGGTGAGCAATTGAAATAGCTGTATGGAAGCAAAGGTTGAGGTGACTTCACCGCAGCCTGGGGAGAAGAGTTGCGACCTCAGACAGCTCTTGGATCTAGCCCACGAGGCAGGTGAGATTGCTGGTCGGAGTTGGTCCGCAGTGGATGAAAAAATCAGGAGTAGGCTGCTGGCCATTGGGACAGACAGGCAGGGATCTGGTATGTGAGTCTTCGTCACACGCAGGTCTTCAGTCGAGACTGGGTGTATTCGTAAGAGGAATGTTTGTTCAACTGCCTCTTATTGAACTCAGCTGAGGAGTCCTGTGCTCTCACCATACAAGAGATCAGACTAGATCTACGGTTTCTTTGTAGCCTTAACACTTCCGAGGGGACTGCTCCCTTGGGAAGGGCAGGAACCGGCCGGGTGGATTCAGAACGTGTGGCCTATAAACCCACAAGACTGGCACCTCCACTGACTGTCCAAGACCACCTCCTAGCTCGGCACTGGGACGGGGACTGTCACTGGAGGCCTGGAGAGGAGGCGTTCAATGAGAGACCCGTGGGTCTCTCTTTCCAGCAGTGTTTTTGGCACACGTGGGCTGTGTTGGGCCGGAATGTCTCTGGTTTGATCTTGGCTCAAAGGGGCCACTCGCCCTTACTGCCGGGTGACTTGTGCTCAGAGGGTGCTTTGCTCTCAAGGCCTGAAGCAAGCCAGCCTGTTTGAAAACGGCGCGCCAGGAAGGGTGTTTGTTTGAAGACTCCAGCAGCATTCGAGGAGTGGAGATGGCCGAGCAGGATTTGTAGATCAATCGGGTGCTGACCTGGCAAAGTTTGCCACCTCCCCTGTTGGATTTCAGCGCTCTGTTTTCCCCAGTCAGGCTGGACTCCAACTGCATTGATCTCTTGGAGCACCTTGCTCCTCGCTTCGTTGGCATCTTCAGCCAAGGTCCCGTCTCCTCTGCACGGGTTACCTGTATGGCGGCAGTCCCAGGAGCCCCTAGTTTTAGATGCTGCACAAACAGAACAAAAAGAGCCCAAAGTCTTAAGTAAGCTGCTGAAGACCCCGTATTGCTCTTCACGGGGCTTCCTCGGTGGCTCAGAACTCCCCCTCCCTCTCTATCCTGCAGCTTGCCGTGTTCTGTTTAGCTGCTGCTCTCTGCACCAGAGGTGGCTGCGCTTCCTTCTGCCTCAGATATTTCTCAGACTCTGCAGCCGACTGTTCGCACTGATGTGCCATGGAGGGCCAGGGGCTTGAGAGGAAACCACCTTTCAGTCTGATAAGAGCGGAGCCGTGCAGGGCTGTGTTTCGTCTGAGACGCCAAAACCTCCAGCAACCAAGTGCTCGCAGCAGCCAGGACCCTGACCCCGTGAGACGTGTTAGGTCACAAGTGTCACTGCACCATCCGACCAACGTGCCGTGGGTGAGAGTGGCGGCTCTTGCAGGCTGAAGCAACGTAGTGTCACGGGCGGTGACTGTTCCTGGGGTTTATTCCCACCACCCCATCGGGCGACTCTTCTCCTTCTTGGTGCCCCTGTTCCTCTCCCACCCTGCGTTTCGTTGTCTTAGTTCGATGTGGCTGCCGCGATGCCAGAACTGCCGCAGCCAGGATCTTCCCCAGACTTCGCACCCATGGGCGGTCCCGCCTTGAACGCTGCATGTTGCCCAGCAGGCGCTTAATGGGGTTGGGTGTGAGCAGAATGAGTAAGTGCTGCTTGCCGGGCAGTGTCCCTAGAAGAGATGAGCTGCTGATCTCGCTAAGCTGGGAAGCCTTCTGTGAAGACGGGGGCTTGAGAGAGGCCTGATTTAGCCAGCCTCGCACAGAACGACTGAGGTTCTGTTCCCTTTGGATCTGACACTGGTGCGACTGTGGCTGGAATATTGTGTCCCGTTCTGGTGCCCACAATTCAAGGCAGACGTTGGTCAGCTGGAGAGGGAGGGTTGGAAAACCTGCCTTTGAGCTCCCTCCATGTCTCTCACTTTGTGACAGTTTTCAGAGGGGCAGCCGTGTCAGTCTGTGTGCACAAAAGCGAGGGGTCCTTGTGGCACCTTGGAGACGAGCAAATGTATTTGGGCCTAAGCTTTCGTGGGCTAAACCCACTTCCTCAGCTGCCTGGAGTGGAACATACAGTAGGGAGGTATAAACTCACAACCCGTGAAAAGATGGGAGTTGCTGTACGGAGTAGGGGGTCAGTGCTAACCAGCCAAGTCAGTTAAGGTGGAAGTGGGCTGCTGTCAACAATTGACAAGAAAGGGTGGAAATCACTTTTGCAGTGCTGATGAGGCCAGTGTAATCAAGGTGGCCCGTTTCCAACGGTTGACGAGAAGGTGAGAGTATCACCGGGGGAGAGGGAATTACTTTTTGCAGTGACCCAACCACTCCCAGGCTTTATTCAGGCCCAGTTTGATGGTGTCCAGTTTGCAGATGAATTCCAGTTGTTGGAGGCTGTTTCTGAAGGTTTTGGGTTGAAGAATGGCCTTTTTAGGTCTGTTGTTGAGTGTCCAGGGAGATCGACGTGGCCTCCTGCTGGTTTGTAAACGTTATAATTCTTGAGGTCGGATTTGTGCTTATGCCCAGGTATTTGTTAGTTTCTCAGGTGCCGCAGGGGGGACTCCTCGTGTCGCTCTCTGGTTAATCTCACAAAGAAGCTAAGGGGCGACTCTCGCTCCATCCAGCTGTTGAAGCCTGACTCGTTGAGAGGAGAAATAAGATGCGTGTTTTTAACAGGGAGGCGAATTAATCGCTGGCGCAGCTTGCTGAGGGTCACGCTGGGTTCGCCCACGCTGGCAAACTCCGGCCGGGATGGTGTTCAAAGAGCTCTGCTCTAGTTCCACTGGGAATGAATTGAGGGGCCTCCGGGGGCTCAGATGGGGTGAATGCCATGCGCCCCTCAGCCCTTCACAGGACTCTCTGGCACTTAGGGTGCTGGCTTGGGAATTGAGACGGGGGCAAGTCTCTTAGGTTGGGAAACTGAGGCAGCGCTGCTACTGGCACTGCCTTTCTTCACAGGGAGGCTGTGGGGATCAGTGACCTACAGACTGAGACACCGCGTAGGGGGTGGGCATGGAAGTATCTAAAAGCCGTGGGTCAAACCTAGGCCGCCCCTTTCGTTCCGTCCTCCAGGTGCTGTTCCTTACTGCCCCTTTGCCGGGGGAGTTTTGGGTGGAGAGGGCTCTGAAGTTCAGAGCCCCAGCAGCTCCCCACCCCCCAGCACATGGGGTTTGTCTAGCGCCAGCTTAGCTACAGCACCGCGGAGCCGTGAGTCACAGCAGGCAGAATGCAAAAGAGGGGGCTGGAAGCCCTGGCACGCTCCAGGCTTTGCCCTATATTTTTGGTGTTGCCGCATGAGCGGGCAGCTCTTTATTGGGCGGGGGCTGAGGGCTCTCGTTCCAGAACCGAAACGAAAACTCCTCGTGGAGTCATGCCTGTGACTAAGCAGCTGCGGGTTGCAAGGTGTCGGTGCAAATCCCCTGGGAGGAAGTCTGTGGAGGACGCCCTGGGCCCTTCTAGGGTGTCCAGTGTTGCTGGGGGTGGGGAGCAGGAGGGGATTGATTTCCTGATTGCTCTGATCTCAACACGTTTGACTGGGGGAAGCGGCTGCGTAGGTCTCTTGCTGTGGGGCGGTCTGGTGAGTGTCGGCCGTGCTCTGTCACTCGGAGCTACCGGCGCAGGCTCTTCAGCTGGGGATGCTTGGGATGCTGAGTGAGTTTTGCTTTCAGTTTCAGGCTGGAGCATGGCTCCTGGAGGGGTAGGAAAGGGTGGGTGTCTGTGGGCTGTGCCCACCTGGAGGAAGCCTGGCATCTGAGCAGCTGGGAGCTGTGCAGAAGTGTAGCTGGGTGGCTTTTAAAACCAGTTAGCGTGAGGAGAGGTGCTGCTGCAGTCTGTCCCCCACAGCCTCGGGGCCTGCGGCTGGAGCAGACAGGAGCAGCAGGCTCTGGGACCGGCCAGCATCCAGGCTCTGGTTGTTTTGGCACGTTAAGGCAGCCAGCCTGGAGCGAAGGGGGCCCACTGGCCTGCAGCCCTCCCAAGACATCTAGAGCAGAGGACTGGCAGGGTAGGATCCCAGGCCTCGCCAAGCGGGGTGTGTACAGCGGGCCCCAGCCCACCACCGGGCTTTGGTTCCCATCGAAGGCTGGTTTCTCTGGCCAACTGGGTCATCCAGCAGGAAGTGCTTTGTCAGCTTTTCCGGGCCGGCCCGGGGGGGGAGGCGCGGCGTTTCTGTGCTGAAGGCTGCGTTGACTTGAGCGAACACTTGCGAGAGCTCCTCTCCCAAGGGTCTAGCCAGAACGTAGGACGCGGTGCTGGGAGAAGTGGCCAGACTTAGCAACGATCTGCCTCCCAGGCTTGGAGCCCGAGTCCGTTGCCGTCGGAAGAGGGGCAGGAGCTTTCAGCGGGAGCCTGGTGCTGAGCACTGTTGCCCAGCCAGGCTGACGGAGATGGCAGCAGCTCCAGCCCAGGGACAAAGTTCTTAGCCCCGCGGCTTGGCTGGGCGGCCTGTGGAAACCTGGCTTCGCGGGGTGCTAGACAGGTACCCAGTCCGAAAGTCTCTGCCCTGAGGAGGTCACAGTCTAGGCCACAGAAAGAGACAGAAAAGCAACGTGAAAAGCTGGTCCCAGCCACCGGCCTGCGCTGAATCAAAGGGGAGGGTGTTAAAACAAGTGACAAATCTGCACCGTTACTCGGATTGCCTTGAAATTTGGTGCCCCTCATCCGGACCCGGGATAGGGTGAGCGGTCCACTTTTGGGGCTGTCTGAGCAGATTGGGCCTGAGATACACCCCCACCCCACCCCCCAAGTCAGCTTTTCTTACCAGTGACATTCGTACAAACTCCCCCCAGCCTGGGAATCCAACTACGGCTCTTATCGTGGCCCAGAGGTCCCAGCACATGGCACCCGCCTGCCCTTTGGGGGAGCAAAATCCACTGTCACGTGGGCTGCCTGGGCTAGAACCTAATCGGGTCAGGACTGGCTCATTGTGTCCATATGTTTCTCCCACCGGCCACCTACCTCCCTGGTCCCGGGTCCTGGGCTCTGTAGGCTAGGATCCTGCTGGCTGGTGTCTGTTGCGTGGCAGGAGAGCTCATTGGCCGCTAGAACTCGATCTGCTGTGGGGCATGCTCCACGAGCCAGGCCTGTCTCCCCTAACCATCTGACCAGGGGTGCAGGAGTCAGCAGTTCCTCTGGCTGGCGTCTGGTACCGGGAACCAGACTCCTGGGTTTGGCTGGCCTGTCCTATGCCATGTGCGTCCCTTCTATCAGAGGGGGGAAGGTCCCGTTGTTCCAGTTCCGGATTCCGAGCTTATGTGGCCGGAAGGCTCCTCTGTGATCAGTCAGTTTGGCTGACCATGGTGTCTCGAGACATCAGCTGTGCAGGGAGCTGAGCAGATCCTGGCCGGAGGAACTTAATCTAACCACCCCCCAAAGGGATGTGAAGAGTTTTGGACCTAAAAGGGACCCTTAGTTCTGTCTAGTCTGCCCTCCTGTGCATTGCAGGCAGTTGGAGCTCATGTTTATAGAGCATGTGGCTGTTTTAGAAAGGGTAAACTGAGGCACAGGACTGCATGAGCCGTGAGGACCTGCCTCCCGGTCCTACGCTCTGTCAGGCTATAATTAATGACTTCCTTGGGGTGGGGAGGAATGCTGGCTGGCCTTCAGAAGGTCAGAGCTCTGAGACTGGCCTCGGTAAAGAGCGTCTCCAACCAGTACGTTTCCCCGGCCTCCAGGAAGGTGGCCTCCTTTGTGTACCCCTGGCAGGTGGGCTAATAAACCTCCCTCCTGGCCCAGCCCTGCTGTGACGCGTGGCCATGTGTGGACCTTGCCTGCTGCTCCTCCCAAGACCTGCCTTTCAAACACTTGTCCTGGCAGCCTGTGAAGGTGTCCGGCCTCCTGTTTACGCCAGCCATAGGACTTCCCTGAGTTAATTCCTGCGTAAACTAGAGCCAGGCTCTTCGCTGACTTGCTTTACAGAAAGCGGCACTTGCTGTGCTCCTCCAGTCTCGCTTTCATTTTTTGAATGTGTCGTCCAGTTTATTCAGTCACCTTGGAAGTGCTGCAGAACCAGGACTCCTGGGTCCTGTAGCGAGTGAGGGCCATGGGACTGGGACCTGTTGGGGGCAGTTCCCTGGATGTGCCAGATGAGATCCCCGCGAGCCCTTCATGCCGTGGAGAGAGACGGAGAGAAAGCAGGCGGGGCTGCTCCTAGTCCACAGGCTCTGAACGAACTGGGGGGGCTGCCTCAAGTGTGTCTGGGGGGCCTTTGCCGGCGCCGGGAAAGGCAGAGACCGGCCGCAGCTCAGGGTCCCTCTTGTGCAGGTGCTGTGGATTTGAGTGTGCACGCTGGATTTCGGGGCCGAGGCTGCCCCAGCAGCCCTGAGCGCGCCCTCCCCTCCCTGCCCCCCAGACCGCTCCCACCCACTCTCCTGCGGGGTTTTTGCACATTCATTGTTCCAGAGCCGGAGCTGTGATGTCATCAGCCGAGGCCAAGGCCAGCCCACTGCCTTCTGGGAGCTGTAGTTCAGGCCTGACTGCGGGACCCGGCTTTGTTTGCGGGGCAGCCTGACCCTACAGAGCAGATTGCAAGGGCGGGGTCAGCAGCCAGCCACGGGCCCGAAGAATTGCCTAGTTTGGGCTCAGGCTTCGGCATGGGGCCCAGGGTCTCCCTCTCGGCTCAGACCATGAGCTCTCTAGGTCCGGGTGTTCCCAGCACAATGGGGCTCGGCTGGTCTGACCTTTCTCTGCGGCATCAAAGAACCTGTTCTCAAATGTTGGTTCCCCACGCCTAGACCCTCGACTGGAATCAAGTCCCCCCACAACACCTTCTCACTGGGGAGCTGAAGAGCTGGTGGTCCTGGAGTATCGCTCGAAAGCCGGTTTGCTAATCCCTTAATCGTGGCTTTCGCCGACCCCTCTCTGACTGAACTGGGCTCCTCGGTCCAGCCGTGGTCGCACTGGTGCCGAATAAAGCATTGCAGGCTGGGGGAGGCTGCCAAGCCGCTCCTGAAAGGAGGCACTGTGGCTGTTCAGGCCCCCGATCTGTCCCCCATGGTCTGCCCTGGGGGCCGGGAAGCTGCCTGCCTCGCTCTGAACCAGAAGGCATCTCGTGCAGGGGGAGATTGTGCTTGGAGTGGAGGGTTTTTTTGTTGTTTTTTGCCATTGATCTGCCTGGGGTGGGTTCCAATCCAGCCATGCTGCTTGCTTGCTGGGCCGTTGTGAGGCATATGGAGCCCAGGTGTTGCCCCTGTTCCCTCAATCAAGGGGCCTCAGTTGAGATCAGGGTCCCTCCCTCCCCGTGCTGCCTAGCCAGTGCCTGTCCCGAAGCCTGTGCTCCTTGAACAGCTGGCCAACTGCAGCCTAGAGCGAGGGAGCCATTTGGGTGCCCGTGGGTCAGACCTGGATCTCAAGAATTGCCAGCTGGCGGGGGACCATTGGGCTCGCCCCACATCTCTCTTCTGGGCCAGCCCAGTCACGGTCGGGGCTGGAGCCTGAATCGAGGGTCAGAAGCTGATTCCTTTCTGTGGGGTTCAGACCCCCAGGGGCTCAGATCCACTGCTGCTGGAGCAGAGACCCACCCCCCTGCCCAGGTGCAGGGGAGGGGTGAAAGCAGAGAATGGATCGGAGGGGGAGGGGGGCATTCCCAGAACTCCAGGCTATTGGACAGATGTGTGGGCTGGCTGGGAGCGGAGTCAGCTTTGGCTCTGCCCATACGTGGTACTGTCACCCTACCTTGGGTAGCTTGGGGGTCACCCTTCCATGTTCAGTGGGATGGGCTGCGGGCTGGAGCTGGGCTGGCACAATGGAGGGGACTCATTTTGTTTGGTGGGGGGGAACTGAGTGGCCCCCGGTGCAGTGGGAAGACCCCCTGATCTGGGAAGGGGGTAGCACACCTGGAGTCTGGCGTGATTTAGGGGGACCCTGGTCTCAAGTCAGGGTGGCTGCAGTGTGGGCACATGGGGTCCCCCAATCTTGATTGAGTGAGGGGGAATGTAGTAGTTAGTGAGGGTTGAGCTGGGAGCCAGGACTCCTGGGTTCTGTCCCCAGCTCTGCCACAGACCTGTGGCCAGTCTCCTTAGATTGCCTCTGCGGGGGCGGAGGGCCCGTCTGGGTGCACTGTCTGTCCAGACCTGGCATGGTGGGGCCTAGAGCCAGGACACGGGTGCCTGGCTCCTATGGCAGTGCAGAATGGACAAACCCCTCTGCCGGCTGCGAGGCTCCCTGCCTGCTTTTCTCCCCCCCCCTTCCCCCCCAGTTCACTGCCCGTTCTCCCCTATTCTCTTCCAGGATCAGAACGTGAAAAAGAATAAAAAATGAAAGTGGACCGAACTAAACTGAAGAAAACCCCCACGGAGGCTGTGAGTATCGCTGGGGGTTGGAACCCCCAGGCTTCCTGGCGTGACTGGGGGCTGGAAGGCTCCTGGGGAAATGCCCCCATTAAACACAGGGGTCGGGGCTGGGTTACTGGCCAGCCAGGCCGTCACGCTGACTGGGAGATATTACCACTGCGGGCGGGATCTGCCCTTCACAACAGGATGTAAATACTCTGGCCTAGGAATTGCTCGGCCACGCTTGGGCTGCCATTTTTATTGGGATCAAACTGAATCCAGAGCTGGGGAGAGAACCCAGGAGTCCTGGCTCCCAGCCCCGCTCCCCTGCTCTGACCACTAACCCCCACTCTCCTCCCAGAGCCAGGGAGAGAACCCAGGAGTCCTGGCTCCCAGCCCCCTGCTCTAACCACTAGACCCAACCTGGTGTGAAAACTGTTGCTCCCTATAGGAGGTGTTCTGAGGGCCCTGCTTTGTGAAGAGAGGGTGCTCTCCTTTGATGCCAGAGGGCTGGGTCCATCTCTGATGCCCCACAGACCCACTGGGTTCTCCCAGCATGTTGGAAATCAGCCCTGGGGGAATCCAGCAGGATCATCGCCCCAGGCCCGAAGCAGCCTGGTACCCCTGACCTGCCTCTCCCCACTTCTCTCCCCAGCCTGCCGACTGCAGGGCCTTGATTGACAAGCTCAAAGTTTGCAATGATGAGCAGCTGCTGCTGGAACTGCAACAGATCAAGACATGGAACATTGGGAAGGTGGGTGTCGGGGCGCTCGGCTGGGGCTGCCTCTGACTGACTGGGCACTCGGCTCCTGGGCCAGCCCCAGGCATTGTTGGGGTGTTGGCAGGAATCGGTCACTCACTGCTTCCGGGGATGTCCAGCTAGGGGTCTGTGAGAACTGAGGAGAGGAGAAGGTACCATGGCCCCGCCAGGGAGCACCAGCTCTGGGGACTGGCTGGCTCAGGTGGGTGGGGAATGGAGCTTGGGCCTTCCCCTCTAGGGGGTGCTGGCTGTGATGTCAGCTGGAGAGTGGGGGCCACCAACTGTGCCCGTGACTATTGGGTGGCCAGTGTAAGTTGTAGTGTACGGTTGTACGATGGTGCCCGGGGGAGCCAGCTGAGGTCACTCAATCAGGGTGAACTGCAAACAGATGGAGGCAAACAGACCCCAGACGCTGGTGGATCTTCCAATACTGAGATTTACCAGCCAGCCCAGAACAGCTTCTCTGGTACCTCCCTGGTTACTGAGGAGTCCAGACCCCGCAGTTCCCTTCCAGTGCCCAGCCTCAGGCCTGTGCCCAGACACACGTCAGATCAGAGGATGATTCCTGAAAATCTTCTCTCCTCGTATAAAAGAAAAGGTTCTTCCAACCCCAAAGGATCAGCCACACAACCAGGTCCAACTGTAACTTAGATCTTACCCACAATACCCACTGCAGCCAGTTCTTATTAACGAAGCTAAAATTTAGTAAAGAAAAGAGAGGGAGCGAGAGCTGGTTCAAAGCTCAACCTGCAGACACTCGAATTCAATTCCTGAGCTTCAGGTACAAGCCAAGAAGAGTTTGTAGTTGCCAAAAGTCCTTTTAGAAAGTCCGTAGGTTACAGTCCAACGTCCGTATTCAGGGCGACTCCATCAGTGCCTGGGGAGCTCGATCCTTGTGGCTTAAGGTTTCCGCCTCTTGGAACGCAGAGCGGATCTGAGGTGAAGCCGGATCGTGGCCCAGGCCTTTTGGCCTCAGAAAACAACGGGCTTCGCTTGCCATCTCCCAGCCATGCTGGCAATTAGCCCAGGGTGATTTATCTATCAAACGGGTCAGATACAGGTTACCACGACCTGCAAAGAGACAGAGCCAATAATACCATTTCCCTCAAGTATCTTCCTAAATGTTAATGCGCCTTTTCTGATCCCTGAATCGAAGCCCCAGCGATAGACCAGACTTGTTTGCTCACATGGCAGGACCTGAGCAAATGTCCCCTTCTGCCCCCAGCAACGCCGGCTGCATTTCCCAGCTCGGTTCAGTTCCAGACCTTCCTAACCAGACTGGGTCAGTCTGGGGGGCAGTTAGCTCTTTCTGGCCCTGTCACCCTGCAATGAGAGATTATATCACACTCCTAAGGTCATAGCGGTAAGAGCCTCCCATCTCGGTACTGGCCTGGGGCTGTGGGGTGGGGGAGAGCCATGTAGGGACAGGGGGGAGCCAGGACTCCTGGGTTCGCTGGCTGCTCCCCTCACCCCCATCTCCGCTCCCCCCTCCAGTGCGAGCTGTACCACTGGGTGGATCTCCTGGACCGCTTTGATGGCATCCTGGCCGACGCTGGGCAGACGGTGGAGAACATGCTGTGGATGCTGGTGTGCGACCGGCCAGAGCGGGAGCAGCTCAAGGCCCTGCTGCTGGCCGTGCTCAACTTCACTGCCCTGCTCATAGAATACAGCTTCTCCCGGCATCTCTACAGCTCCATCGAGGTGAGGAGGCAGGGCCCCTGGCTTTCATGGGAGGGGAGTGGGGGCTGGGAGCCAGGACACCTGGGTTCTCTCCCTGGCTCGAAGGGGAGTGGGGGCTAGTGGGTAGGGTGGGGCGGGGGGCTGGGAGCCAGGACTGCTGGGTTCTCTCCCTGGCTCGAAGGGGAGTGGGGGCTAGTGGGTAGGGTGGGGCGGGGGGGCTGGGAGCCAAACTCCTTGATATTCTCTTCCTGGCTTGGGAAGGGGAGTGGGAGCTAGTGGGTAGAGTGGGGCCGGGAGCCAGGACTCCTGGATTCTCTCCTGGCTCAGGAAGGGGAGTGGAGACTAGTGATTAGAGCTGGGGGGGCACTGGAAGCCAGGACTCTGGGGTTCTCTCCTTGGCTCAGGCTGGGGTCCCCCGGCTCTGAGCACCGTGCAGCATCTAACCTCTCCCGCCGTCCCACAGCACCTGACCACGTTGCTGGCCTCCTCGGACATGCAGGTGGTGCTGGCCGTGCTGAACCTGCTCTACGTCTTCAGCAAACGCTCCAACTACATCACGCGCCTGGGCTCGGACAAGCGGGCGCCCCTGCTGTCCCGGCTGCAGCACCTGGCAGAGGTGAGCACCCCACGCGCCATGGGGGGTGGGGCGGGGCTGGGTGGGCTCTGGATGTCACTAACCCGCCTCTCCTCTCTTCCTGCAGAGCTGGGGCGGCAAGGAAAACGGCTTTGGACTGGCCAGCTGTTGTAGAGACTTGCACATGGTGGTGAGTTCCCACCCCTGGCTTCCTTCTCTTCCGCTAGCTGTCCCTGGCACACCCTGAGCTATGGCTTCCAGGCGCCTGAGCGTCTGGCCCAGGGTCGTGACAGATTCCGCACCCCGAGCCCTCATGAATGGAGTTCCTGGGGGATCCCCAGTGCTGCCCCACATCACTTGTTCTCTCATGGATGCCTGGGTTCTCTCCTGGCTCTGGAAGGGCGATGGGGTCTAGTGGGTTAGAGCAGGGGGCTGGGAGCCAGGACTCCTGGGTTCTATTCCTGGCACAGGGAGGGGAGGGGCGGTCTAGTGAGTTGGAAGGTGGGCTGGGGGCCTGGACTCCTAGGTTCTCTCCTGGCTCTGGGAGGGGGTTCCTTGTAATGGTAGCTACTCTGTCTCCCCTCCCTGAAACAGCAGCACATGGTGCCCTGCCAGGGCAGCTGGCACACGAGGCTGGCGCTCCGGACTCCTGGCTTCTAGTCCCAGCTTGGCCTGTGTGCCTCAGTTTCCCTCTTGAGGGGGAACTCTGAGAGGCAAGAAGAGCGGGGTAGCTGCTGGCGCTAGGTGGGGGGTGGGGCTCTCCCCGGTCTGGGAAGGGGCAGGCTGGCCCCTGCAGTCCTCTGACCCCCCCGTGCTGTGCTCTCTATGTAGAAATACCCACCCAGTGCCACCACGCTGCACTTTGAGTTCTATGCAGATCTGGGCACCGAGGTCAAAGTGGATAAAAGGGTGAGTGTCCGGCCGGGGAGGGCTGAGCCCCTAGGGGGGAGACCCCAGCGTGGGGCTCGGAGGGGGCAGGGGTGGAATCGTAGCTTGAAAGACCCTGGAATGAGGCCAGTTCCGGGGGGGGCTCTGGCTCACAAGCTCTGTCCTTAGCGCCCCTGAGCTGTCAGCACTCATCCGGGAAGGGCAGGTTTCCTTAGCCGTGCCCACAGCACCGGGGCGCCTTCCCCACTCAGCAGGTCATGGCCTGCCATGCCCCCCAGCGAGAGGTGGGACTGGGAGCCAGGACTCCTGGGTTCTCTCCCCAGCTCTGGGAGGGGAGTGGGGGCTAGTGGTTAGAGTAGGGGGCTGGGAGCCAGGACTCCTGGGCTCTATCCCTGGTGCCAGGAGGGGTGGGTGTGGGGAAGGTTGGAAGTCAGGACTTCTGGGTTCCATTTCCTAGCTTTTGTATGGGGAGACTGACCAAAGCTGTGGACAGCTCCCCTCCCAGTTCCCACCCGCCACCCCCTTAATGCCGCCCCCCCTTCCTTTGCAGACAACCAGCAACACGCTGCATTACATCCACATAGAACAGCTGGACAAGGTGAGGCTTTGGGCCTGGGGGTGGGAAGGGGGGTACATGGGTGTCTAGCTGCCCGGTGCCGAGCGCCTCCTCTGGTCTCCTCCTGCAGATTTCAGAAAGTCCCTCCGAGATCATGGAATCCCTCACCAAGATGTACAACATCCCCAAGGACAAGCAGGTCAGTGCCGGGGCATTGCTGGGGGGGCTGGGAGCCCGGGACTCCTCGCCCTGGTTCCATAACCCGGGGTCAGAGGAGGGGTCCTGGGGGGCAGGACTGCTGGTTCTATCCCCTGCTCTGGGAGGGGAGTGGGGTCTAATGGGTGGGGGCCGGGAGCCAGGACCCCTGGGTTCTATCCTCAGCTTGAATTGACTCTGGGAGAGAGCCTGTGCGCCTCTCTGCCTCAGCTTCCCCCTTGACCCTCATCTATTGATTACAAGCTACTTGGGGGTGGGGGGGAGCTGTGCAGTGCCAGGAAGGGTGGGGCACAGTTGTGGGCTGTACTGTAATCCCCCCAATACTCTCTGTCCCCTGCCCCACTCCAGATGCTGCTCTTCACACACATCCGCCTGGCGCATGGCTTCTCCAACCACAGAAAGCGGCTGCAGGCTGTCCAGGCCCGGCTGCATGCCATTTCCATACTAGGTAAGTGGGCCTCTGACCGCCCTGCAGGGCAGAGCCTGGCACCTCTAGCACCCGCTGGTGGCTGGTGCCTGCGTGGCCTGGTGCTGCCGCCCAGTGGCCCTGCTTGAGCTGAGGCAGCTGCCTCTGGCTTGGGCCCCCGGTGGCTGTGGCACCCGGCCTGACGCGCTGCCCTCTGTGCCCGCAGTGTACTCCAACGCCCTGCAGGAGTCAGCCAGCAGCATCCTGTACAACGGGCTGATAGAGGAGCTGGTGGACGTGCTGCAGATAACGGACAAACAGCTCATGGTGGGTGTCACGGGGGGGGCGAGATGGCTGGTAACCCCATGGAGTCGGGGTACCGGGGCTCTCGGGGTGCCTGTGCTTGTCGGCCACACTCGCATGGGAGGGGAACCCAGCCAACCGCTGATGTAGGGCAGCCTTAGCGGCTGTGCCTCAGTTTCCCCCCCGGGGTGCTGGGAAGCCAGGGCTGGGCTTGGCGTCTCACGCCCCTCGTCACCTCCATGCAGGACATCAAGGCAGCCTCCTTGAGAACCCTCACCTCCATTGTGCACTTGGAGCGGACCCCGAAACTCAGCAGCATCATTGACTGCACGGGAACTGCCTCCTACCATGGCTTCCTGCCGGTCCTGGTGCGCAACTGCATCCAGGCCATGATCGGTGAGCGGGGGCGGCTGGTGGGAGTGGGGCTGGGGCTGGGGCCGGGCGAAGCAGGGCCAGGCTGGGGAGCGGCTGGTGGGAGTGGGGCTGGGGCTGGGGCCGGGCGAAGCAGGGCCAGGCTGGGGGCGGGTGGGGCTGGGGCTGGTCGAAGCAGGGCCAGGCTGGGGCGGGGTGGGGAGCGGCTGGTGGGAGTGGGGCTGGGGCTGGGGCTGGGCGAAGCAGGGCCAGGCTGGGGGCGGGTGGGGAGCAGCTGGTGGGAGTGGGGCTGAGGCTGGGCCTGGGCGAAGCAGGGCCAGGCTGGGGAGCGGCTGGTGGGAGTGGGGCTGAGGCTGGGGCTGGGGCCGGGCGAAGCAGGGCCAGGCTGGGGGTGGGTGGGGAGCGGCTGGTGGGAGTGGGGCCGGGCGAAGCAGGGCCAGGCTTGGGGGGGGTGGGGAGCGGCTGGTGGGAGTGGGGCTGGGGCTGGTCGAAGCAGGGCCAGGCTGGGGGGGGTGGGGAGCGGCTGGTGGGAGTGGGGCTGGGGCTGGGGCCAGGCGAAGCAGGGCCAGGCTGGGGGGGGGGGCAGGAGCGGCTGGTGGGAGTGGGGCTGGGGCTGGGGCCGGGGGGAGCGGCTGGTGGGAGTGGGGCTGGGGCCGGGGCCGGGCGAAGCAGGGCCAGGCTGGGGGGTGTGGGGAGCTGCTGGTGGGAGTGGGGCTGGGGCTGGGGCCGGGCGAAGCAGGGCCAGGCTGGGGGGGAGCAGCTGGGGCCGGGGCTGGGAGAAGCAGGGCCAGGCTGGAGGGGGGAGCGGCTGGGGCCGGGCGAAGCAGGGCCAGGCTGGGGGGTGGGGTGGGGAGTGGCTGCTGGGAGTGGGGAGCGGCTGGTGCGAGTGGGGCTGGGGCTGGGGCCGGGCGAAGCAGGGCCAGGTTGAGGGGGAAGCGGCTGGGGCTGGGGCCAGGCGAAGCAGGGCCAGGCTGGGGGCGTGGGGAGCGGCTGGTGGGAGTGGGGCTGGGGCCAGGCAGGGCCAGGCTAGGGGTGGGGGAGCAGGGTCCGGGGCTGGGGGAGACCTGGGCGAAGGGCTGACCAGGATGTCCCTCGCAGACCCGACCATGGAGCCGTACCCTCACCAGTTTGCCACGGCCCTCTTCTCCTTCCTCTACCACCTGGCCAGCTACGACGCGGGCGGGGAAGCGCTGGTCTCCTGCGGCATGATGGAGGCCTTACTGAAGGTGACATGGGGAGAGGCCTTTGTCCTCTAGAGGGTGCCGGCTCTGATGGGGCTGGCTGGGGAGACAGGACATGGGACCTGTCCACTCCAGGAGGCCCCAGCTCCCATGTGGCCCAAGGGCAGAGAGCTGGCTGGCTCCCTTGGGGGGGCTGGGCTGCAAAGGGCTTCTGCCCTCCCTGGACCTTGTCCCGGAGCCGGAACTGAAGACCCCTGGACGGGTCCTGGGTTCCCAGGTCACAGATTGCAAGGCCGGCTGGGACCAGTGGTGGTCTCGGCTGTCCCCTCAGGCTGAGCAGGCCAAACTAGGGCGGGTTTCAAAGCCCTGCGGGGGTGGGGGGTATGTGTGGCCCCGCTCCTTGGCTTGCGCCGGAACCAGAGATCTCGCTGCTCCCCCTGCCAGGTGATCAAGTTCCTGGGGGATGAACAGGACCAGATCACCTTCGTGACCCGGGCGGTCCGCGTGGTGGATCTCATCACCAACCTGGACATGGCGGCCTTCCAGTCCCACAGCGGCCTCTCCATCTTCATCTACCGGCTAGAGGTAACCAGCCCCCCGCTGCCTGCACCCCCCCCCGATCCCGCTGCCCGGCCCCACTAATGCCGTGCTCTCTCCCCAGCACGAGGTAGACCTGTGCCGCCGGGAGTGCCCCTTCGTCATAAAGCCAAAGATCCAGAGGCCGCCCACCGCCCCCCTCCAGGAAGGGGAGGAGATGGAGACGGACATGGAAGGTAACTGGCAACGTGGCTGGGCTGTGCATTTCACCCCCATAACCCAGCAGTTCTGCCCTGTCTGCAGGCGGGGTCAGCACTGCGGCCGAAACCCCAGGGAGATGGGTGCTGGCCTGGGGTTGGCCAAGCTGCAGGTCTCCTTCATCTCCTGGCCAGGGGGTTGGGAGTGAAAGAGCTTCCCAGAGGTCTTCGCTTCCAGCCTACCTGCTCTATCCAATAGCTCCCAGCCCCGCCACCCCCACTCTAAGCCACCAGCCCCCACTGCCCTCCCAGAGCTGGGGAGAGAACCCAGGAGTCCTGGCTCCCAGCCCCGCCACCCCCGCCCTAAGCCACCAGCCCCCACTGCCCTCCCAGAGCTGGGGAGAGAACCCAGGAGTCCTGGCTCCCAGCCCCGCCACCCCTGCTCTAAGCCACCAGTCCCCACTGCCCTCCCAGAGCTGGGGAGAGAACCCAGGAGTCCTGGCTCCCAGCCCCGCCACCCCCGCTCTAAGCCACCAGTCCCCACTGCCCTCCCAGAGCTGGGGAGAGAACCCAGGAGTCTTGGCTCCCAGCCCCCCTGCTCTAACCCGTAGTCCCAGGGATCTCAGCCCCAGAGAGGTGGTAGCTCCATGGGGCTGGAAGGGATCGGGCACCGGCACGGTGCCGGGGAATTCCGGGGTGTGGTTCCCGGCGTGTAACGTTCCGTGTCCCCCTGCAGTATCGGACGTGGCCATGGAGAGCAGCCCGGGCCCCTCGACTTCAGCGGAGCCCCGGCCGGAAGCGGCAGCCGTGGTGGTGGCGGAAGCGAGGATGCCAAGCGCCGTTGCCCCCAGCTGCAGCACCGGTGGCACGACCAGTGCCATTGTCGCCCCCCCGGAGCGGTGGGTTGGGCTGGCGCGGGCGGGGGGCAGTGAGCAGTGGCCCAGGTGCTGACCTTTTCCCCCTGTCCGCAGGCGTGCAGTGTATCCCGCAGCGAGCCGCCCTGCTCAAATCCATGCTCAACTTCCTAAAGAAAGCCATCCAGGACCCCGCCTTCTCGGATGGCATTCGCCACGGTGAGGGGGCGCCTGTGGCGGGCGAGGGGTGGGTGGGAGCAGGATCTGACCTGCCTATCTCTTCCTCTGCTCCCTCCCCCGCCAAGAGAACCCAGGAGTCCTGGCACCCAGCCCCCTGCTCTAACCACTAGCCCCCACACCCCTCCCAGAGCCAGGGAGAGAACCCAGGAGTCCTGGCCGCCAGGCCCCCCCTTCTTTCTCTCCGTTATGAAGGGGAGCCCCCCTTCCCATTGCTGTCTCTCACGGCCCCTCTCCTCTTGCAGTGATGGATGGCTCCTTGCCTACCTCTCTGAAGCACGTCATCAGCAACGCGGAGTACTACGGCCCGTCTCTCTTCCTGCTCGGTAAGTGACAGGACAGGGCCGGGGGCCCTGCTCCAGGGCGATGCCTTCCCGAGTCCCCCCTCCAGCTGCTCTTCAGGGGGAGGGCGAAGCCACCCTGCATCCACGAATCTGCTGCAGGGCCGGAGCTAGCGGGCTGGCGTGATCCGGGGGTGGGGCGCGCTCAGGGGAGCCCAGAGATTATCTGAATTCCTGCTGCAGCTGGTTCTGGTGCCCACAGTTCAAGGTAGACGAGGATAAGGGGGGAGGGGTTCAGAGACAAGCCGTGAGAAGGATTCACGTGTTGGAAAACCTGCCTGAGCGCGAGCGACACCGGGAGCTACCGAAGCAGCTGCAGGGTGACCTGATCCCCATCCCTGCCTGGGTGTAGTTATGGGCCGGCTCTGCAGTCCGGGTGGGGAGGGTCGATTCTGACCCCGGTCAAGTGGCGCCAGATTCTCGTTCGTGTCCAACTTCCCCTTCCAGCCAGCGGCTCTGGTTCAAGGAAACCAGCGCGACTCTAGGGGAGGCTTCCCAGACCTGGGGTCATTCTCGGTGCTCCCTTTGGGTGCTGGCACCGGGCAGCGACGGCTAGCTGGCCCGCTGGTGCCTTGGGCTCAGGTTCCCCAGCTGTTGAAACGAGGGAACGACCCCACTGAAGTGAGCTCTGTTAGCCGGTATCCCCAGCGCAGCATCGCCATACCGTCTCCAGAATGGCTGCCCTTATGTGGGGCGAGCCCTTGACCGGATGTAGTGGGACTGAGCGGGCGGCCAGCTGCTTGCACGAGTTAGGGTAGCGTGTGGAGTCAAACGGAAACTGGGGTGCCCTGACGTACAGCGCCTGGCGCAGGGCGAGAGCTGGGTCCAGCTCACTAGTGTGTCCAACTCCCTGACCGCCAGATCCCTAAAAGAGGATTCTGGAGCAGCCCAGGCTGTCTGATGGTCTGTCTCCACCCTCCCTGATGCTTCAGAGGAAAGGAATAAATAGCCCCATTGGCCATGAGGAGAGGGGAGGGAAATTCCTTCCTGACCCCCGAAGGACCCTGGCTGAGCCCTGAAGCATGAGAGTGGGTGTTAGTCCTTTCAGTGGGCGCTCTCCTGGGCGCGGTAGCTGATCTCTGACGGAGGGTCCCAGCCAGGGGGCGTCTCCGAGAAGAGTGGGACAGCCGTCCCTCATCCCCCGTGCTCTCTCCTCTGTCTTGCAGCCACCGAAGTGGTGACAGTCTTCGTGTTCCAGGAGCCCTCCCTGCTCTCCTCGCTGCAGGACAACGGGCTGACAGACGTCATGCTACACGCCCTCCTCATCAAAGACGTGAGCCCGGCTGCCCCGCCGTCCCCATGCCCGCGCCTGGCTGGCTGGATCCGCTGGCGCGCGTCCCCTCTCCCAGCAGGCTGTGGGTCCCTGCTGGGATCGAAGCTCCTTCATTTGGGGCTGGGTTCCCGGCTGAGCAGGCCTCAGGTGCCCCCCGTGACCGGGGACTGAACCACCCGCCTGGCGTGTGCTGAACAAGTCCCTGCTGTGGGGTCACTCTCTGGTCCCCCCTCACTGGCCCTCTGTTCTGGCTCCTGGTGGTTCTTGGGGGGGGGGGGGGCGTGGAAGGGGGCAGCTGACTTCCTGCCCCCGTGGCTGATTCGGCTCTTGGGAGGGCGTGGGGTGGGGGGAGCTGACCCCCCTGTCCCCGTGGCTGATTCGGCTCTTGGGAGGGCGTGGGGAGGGGGGAGCTGACCCCCCGCCCCCGTGGCTGACTCGGCTCTCCCCCCCTCGGGCAGGTCCCAGCCACGCGGGAAGTCCTGGGCTCTCTCCCCAACGTGTTTAGCGCCCTGTGTCTGAATGCCCGCGGCCTCCAGTCCTTCGTGCAGTGCCAGCCCTTCGAGCGGCTGTTCAAGGTGCTGCTGTCGCCGGATTACCTGCCCGCCATGCGGCGCCGGCGCAGCTCCGACCCGCTGGGTGAGTGCCAGGGGGCAGATTGGCCACAGGGGGGCGCTCACCAGCCATCCCTAGGCTCCTGCGCCTGGCAGCCTCCTGACAATGGGCGTCAGATGCTTTTCTGGGGGAAGGGACTTGCCCAAGATCTCACAGCTAGAGAACCCAGGAGTCCTGGCTCCCAGCCCCCATAACTACTAAGCCCCACTCCCCTCCCAGAGCCAGGGAGAGAACCCAGGAGTCCTGGCTCCCAGCTCCCCTGCACTAACCACCAGGCCCCACTCCCCTCCCAGAGCCAGGGAGAGAACCAAGGAGTCCTGGCTCCCAGCTCCCCTGCACTAACCACCAGCCCCCACTCCCCTCCCAGAGCCAGGGAGAGAACCCAGGAGTCCTGGCTCCCAGCCCCCCCTGCACTAACCACCAGACCCCACTCCCCTCCCAGAGCCAGGCAGAGAACCCAGGAGTCCTGGCTCCCAGCCCCCATAACTACTAAGCCCCACTCCCCTCCCAGAGCCAGGGAGAGAACCCAGGAGTCCTGGCTCCCAGCTCCCCTGCACTAACCACCAGACCCCACTCCCCTCCCAGAAGCCAGGGAGAGAACCCAGGAGTCCTGGCTCCCCCCCCGAGCTGGGGCCAGACCTGACAGGCTGCACTGCCCCAAGGGGGCGCCCCAGCCCATGTGGGAGGCTGGCAGCTCTAGTCGCGCGCTGAGCCTGCTCTGCCCTACAGGGGACACGGCCTCTAACCTGGGCAGCGCCGTGGACGAGCTGATGAGGCACCAGCCCACACTCAAGACGGACGCCACCACCGCCATCATCAAGGTAGGGGTGAGAGGGCCGGCGGCCGGATCTGCCCCCACCTGGGTCCCCCAGGCCCTGGACTCGCCCGGCCTGCGGGGTGAGGGGTGTGGCACTACCATCCTGCAGCGCTGGTTGTCATGGGTCCTTAGCACACGGCTCTGACCCCACCAGCCCCCTCCGGCCCCACCCCGGGCTCTGGCCACCATGAGGAGCCATTTGGCTAGTGTCACCTGGCTTGAAATCCTCATAAGCCCCTTTGCTCCTCCCCCCTCCTGGCCTTTCTCCCCCCCCCCCCCCCGCTATCCTCCCCCAAGCGCTTCCGTACGTGCCGCCCAGGTCAGTCAGTCCCTTGGGATTCCATCTGTCTCTGGGTCTCCCCCACCTCCTTGTCTGTCTGTCTCTCTGTCTGTCCGACTTCACCCTGGGGTCGTCAGCCCATGGGAACGGGGCCTCTCATGGCGTCTGTCCCTCCCCACTGCCCGAATCCCCCCAGCATCGGGCACTGAGCAGCTGGGCTCCTCCCCGGCGGTCCCGGGACTCGGCCTGGCCGTCCCGGCTCACTGCACCGTCTCCTGCCCACCGCAGCTGCTGGAGGAGATCTGCAACCTGGGCCGGGACCCCAAGTACATCTGCCAGAAGCCCTCCATCCAGAAAGCCGACGGCACAGCCACGGCCCCGCCACCACGCTCCAGCCACGCGGCCGAGGAGGCCTCCAGCGAAGACGAGGAGGAGGAGGAGGTGCAGGCCATGCAGAGCTTCAGTGCCACCCAGCAGAGCGAGGCGGAGCCCAGCCAGCAGTGAGTGCTGCCCCCCATGGCTAGGGGGCGCCAGGCTTCGCCCTTAGACACAAGGGAGCGGTCCCGCGTCTTTCCCGAGCACCTGTTGGGAAGGGGTTAACTGGTCTTCGCAGCTCGACTTGCGGTGAACCCAGGAGTCCTGGCTCCTAGCCCCACCCATGGTCTGATTCCCTAGACTCCACCCCCCTCCCAGAGCCGGGGGTAGAACCCAGGAGTCCTGGTGCCCAGCTCCCCCCCCGAGCTGGGGGTAGAACCCAGGAGTCCTGGCTCCTAGCCCCACCCATGGTCTGATTCCCTAGACTCCACCCCCCTCCCAGAGCCGGGGGTAGAACCCAGGAGTCCTGGCTCCTAGCCCCACCCATTGTCGGATTCCCTAGACCCCACTCCCCTCCCAGAGCCGGGGGTAGAACCCAGGAGTCCTGGCTCCTAGCCCCACCCATGGTCTGATTCCCTAGACCCGACTCCCCTCCCAGAGCCGGGGGTAGAACCCAGGAGTCCTGGTGCCCAGCTCCCCCCCCCTTGGTCCGATTTCCCTAGACCCCACTCCCCTCCCAGAGCCGGGGGTAGAACCCAGGAGTCCTGGCTCCTAGCCCCACCCATGGTCTGATTCCCTAGACCCCACTCCCCTCCCAGAGCCGGGGGTAGAACCCAGGAGTCCTGGTGCCCAGCTCCCCCCCCCTTGGTCCGATTTCCCTAGACCCCACTCCCCTCCCAGAGCCGGGGGTAGAACCCAGGAGTCCTGGCTCCTAGCCCCACCCATGGTCTGATTCCCTAGACCCCACTCCCCTTCCAGAGCCGGGGGTAGAACCCAGGAGTCCTGGTGCCCAGCTCCCCCCCCCCTTGGTCCGATTTCCCTAGACCCCACTCCCCTCCCAGAGCTGGGGGTAGAACCCAGGAGTCCTGGTGCCCAGCTCCCCCCCCCTTGGTCCGATTCCCTAGACCCCACTCCCCTCCCAGAGCCGGGGGTAGAACCCAGGAGTCCTGGTGCCCAGCTCCCCCCCCCCCGAGCTGGGGGTGGAACCCAGGAGTCCTGGCTCCTAGCCCCACCCATGGTCTGATTCCCTAGACCCCACTCCCCTCCCAGAGCCGGGGGTAGAACCCAGGAGTCCTGGTGCCCAGCTTCCCCCCCCCCCCCCCCCCCGCTGTAACCTAACGTGGTGAATTAGGCCCCAATGGCTCTGCTCCCAGAGCACAGCCAAGCTAGTCCCACCTTGATGATGATGATGGGTTGGGGGAGGGTGTAGAGGGGAAAACTGAGGCACGGTGGGGGAAGATGGCTTCCCCTGGGAGGAGGCTATGACCATCCCAGCCCCTTAGAGTAGCTAGGAAGCTGCTGTCCTGCCCAGGGAGAGGTGGGGGCAGAGCTGGTCCTGCCACATTTCAGGCATGGCAATGCCCCAGCCGCTCATGGTGGGGCGTGTTGGAGCCAGACACCGCGTGGGTGCTGGGGACTCTGGATCCCACCGCTGCCCCTCAGCGCCAGGCTGGGCGAGGCGCTAACTGGGGCACTTTCCTTCCTCTTCCAGGGTGGTTGGAACGGAGGAGCGAATCCCCATCCCCCTCATGGACTATATCCTCAACGTGGTGAGTTGGGTTGGGGGGACGTGGGGCCCCTCGCCGGCTGGCCCCCTGGGCATCGCTTTGCCCGCTGGGCGAGATCTCCCCCTCCCCACTGGCCTGTTACAGTACCCGGGGCAGGCTCCCAAACCTGTAGGGCCTCCCACCCGCATGGCAAGTCTCGTGATGGGGCCAGCATGTACGCCACGCTCCAGGGAGCAGCTGAAGCGGCTGGGACGGGGGTGCGAAATCACGTTTCCTGTGCACGAGGCTAATCCTCCCCCCCCACCCCCTGTCCATCTGTGCAAGGGACCTTTCCCCACCTTGGGGGCCCTCAAACCTCCAGTGCCCTTCGGTCCCCTCCTCTTCCTATTCACCTCTCGGCTGAGCCTGACGGAGTGGGGGGGGCGGGGACTGCACCCCAGGCTGACAGGGTGGGGAGATTGGGGAGGGGGGGGCGGGGACTGCACCCCAGGCTGATGGGGCGGGGAGATTGGGAGGGGGGGGATGGTGACCATGCCCCAGGCTGACGGGGCGGGGAGATCGGGGGGGCGGGACGGTGACCATGCCCCAGGCTGACGGGGCGGGGAGATCGGGGGGGGGGGACGGTGACCATGCCCCAGGCTGACGGGGCGGGGAGATCGGGAGGGGGGGGAGGGGACGGTGACCATGCCCCAGGCTGACCGCCTCTTCCCCTCCATCCCAGATGAAATTTGTGGAGTCCATCCTCAGCAATAACACCACGGACGACCACTGTCAGGAGTTCGTCAGCCAGAAGGGGCTGCTGCCCCTGGTCACCATCCTGGGCCTGCCCAACCTGCCCATTGACTTCCCCACTTCGGCCGCCTGCCAGGCTGTGGCGGGCGTCTGCAAATCCATCTTGGTAAGCGGGGGCTGCCCTGGCTGTTGCCTCTGGGACGGGGGAGACGCAGCAGGTGGGAATCGGTCTGGCCCCCATTTCGGAAATTGCTCTCCCGGGGCTCTGAGTACTTGGTACCCCAGATCCTTTCCAGCAGGGACGGGGTCCTGTGGAACTCCATGCCACCGGAAACGAGGCTGAGCCCTTGAGGGGAATTCCACGTGGAGGCCAGCACCCTGCGGGGGTTGGACAGGAATGGACGTGGGACCACAGCCCTCCACGCTTCAAGGGTGCCGTGGGCACCCCGGCTCCCATGGTGCATCTGGTTCAGCAGAATCAGAGTTTGCCCTCGGGGGGGCAGAGGGCAGCTGGCAGCGACTCGTGGCACCTTGCTTCTCCCACCCCAGCTAGCTGGAGTCGGCCACATCCTCGGGCAGGAACGAGCCCAGCTCCCGACACGGGGGGGACCCTGGGGGGACTGTGTGTCAGGCTGGACTCACCCCTCTCCCTCTGTTCCAGACGCTCTCCCACGAGCCCAAGGTGCTGCAGGAGGGGCTGCTGCAGCTCGACTCGATCCTCTCTTCCCTAGAGCCCCTGCACCGGCCCATTGAGGCGCCGGGCGGCTCCGTGCTGCTGCGGGAGCTGGCCTGCGCAGGCAACGTAGCCGACGCCACCCTTTCGGCCCAGGCCACGCCGCTGCTCCACGCGCTGACAGCCGCCCACGCCTACATCATGATGTTCGTCCACACCTGCCGGGTGGGCCAGGTGAGCCAGCGGGTGGGTGGCTGGGGGTGGTGGGGCCCACCTGGGCCGGGCGGTGGGCTGAGTCTGCAACCAGAGCTCTGTCTCTTCCAGAGCGAGATCCGGGCCATCTCGGTGAACCAGTGGGGCTCCCACCTGGGCCTGAGCGTTCTCAGCAAGCTGAGTCAGCTGTACTGCTCCCTGGTGTGGGAGAGCACTGTCCTGCTGTCCCTCTGCACTCCCAACAGGTACGGGGGAGGGGGTGCGCCGCCCCCACACTGCTCCACCCTGGCCGTAGGGCCTGGGGGGATGAGATGCCAACACACTGAGATGCTGCTTCTGGCCCATGGCCGCCCCAAAGCGTTCGGAGCAAAGGGGCAACTGCAGCTGTCGGGCTAGACACTAAGGGGTGGGGGCTAACGGGGTCCCAGCTGGGGCTGGAGGTCTAATCCAGCTGTTGGGGGAGGTGCTGGGCTGGGTGGGCCCCTGGGTCGGATCGGGGGGTGGGCAGGTGCCGGGTTGGGCGGCTCCCAGGTAAGATTGCGGGGTGGGCGGGTACTGGACCAGTTTGGGGAACAGGGAGGGGGCAGCAGGCCTGGTGGGCCTACAGGCCTGACGCCCCCTTGTCCCTATTCCCAGCTTGCCGACAGGCTGTGAGTTCGGCCAGGCCGACATGCAGAAGCTGGTGCCTAAGGAGGAGAAGGCGGCACCCAACGCCCCCCAGGGAGCCAAGAAAGCAGGTACGGACTCGGGGACAGAGTGCCGGCAGGGGGCTCGCCTCAGCCTCTCCACATGCAGGTTCCTGGGCAGTGGGGTCTAGTGGTTAGAGTGGGGGCATGGGGAGAGCAGGGATCCTGGCATGAACTGCTGGGGCAAGGTTTAGGGGGCTGCTGGTTAGTCTAGAGCTCAAGCCCCACCCGGCACTAATTCTTTCCCTCCCTCGCCAGAAGGTGAAGCGGAGGCAGTCTCAGGGGGGAGTGTGGAGCCTCCGGCCCAGGGTCTACTGGAGGGGATCGGCCTGGACGGAGACACGCTGGCCCCCATGGAGACGGACGAGCCCAGCACTGCCGACGCCAAGGGCAAGGCCAAGATCACGCCAGCCATGGCGGCCAGGATCAAGCAGATCAAACCCCTCCTGTCGGGTGAGTGATACAGATGGCACTGGGATGCCTGGGTTCTCTCTCCAGCTTGGACAGGGGAGTGGGGTTTAGGAGTTAGAGCAGCAGGGCTGGAAGCCAGGACTCCTGGGTTCTCTCTCTGGCTCTGGGAGGGGAGTAGGGAAGGGAGGTTGGGAGCCAGACTCCTGGGTTCTCTCCTCAGCACTGGCGGGGAGGGATAGCAAATCCTCCATGCCAGGGGATTGCAGGGCCTTGGGTAATGCCCAGTGTTGGCTGCCCGCTCACTTCTGCCCCATGCCCCCCACAGCCTCGTCCCGGCTGGGCCGTGCTCTGGCCGAGCTGTTTGGGCTGCTGGTGAAGCTGTGCGTGGGCTCCCCCGTGCGCCAGAGACGGAGCCACCACGCTGCCAGCACCACCACCGCCCCCACGCCGGCCGCCCGGTCCACTGCCTCGGCCCTCACCAAGCTGCTGACCAAGGGGCTCTCCTGGCAGCCCCCGCCCTACACCCCCACGCCGCGCTTCCGGTGAGTGTGAAAAGCAGGTGGTTTTGTCTCCCCGCCCGCTGGGGGCAGGTCACAGGTTGGGGCTCCATCCAGCCTGGAGCCCCTCCCTCTTAGTTCAGTGTCCTTCAGGTATTCACTGGTGTCACCAGCAGGGGGAGGGGAAGTAGAGGCCTCTCTGGGGTGCAGGCGACAAGCCGGCTCTTGTGGACGTGAGGGGTGAGGCTGTGTCTGATGGCTGGGCATTACGCAAAATTACAGCCTGTTTCAGGAAGCATCTTACAACGTGTAGCATTACTGCACTCGTCTCGCTGGGACAGTGATGTTCAGCGGATTATGACTTTTCAAATAGCCCCTCACAAACGTATCAAGTGGTGAAGATAATGGTGTAGACTGTCACGGGGTGTGTGTTGGGGCTGGGCTCTGATCCCTTGGGGAGGGCATGGCTGTGGGGGCTGGATGGGAGACGGTTCTGGTCTGCCAGGTGGGAGGGGGGCTTGGGGGTTGGCCTAGGCCTTTCTGGACCCTGGGGGTGTCATAGGCTCCCCAGCGTGGGGCTGACCTCTTTCCCCACCCCCCAGGCTGACGTTCTTCATCTGCTCCGTGGGGTTCACGTCGCCCATGCTGTTCGACGAGCGCAAGTACCCCTACCACCTCATGCTGCAGAAATTCCTCTGCTCCGGTGGCCACAACGCCCTCTTCGAGTGAGTGCCCCGGGCAGCCCACCCGCCTGGCCCTGATGCCGGGGGCAGTGGGGCTAGTGGTTGGAGCAGAGGGCCTGAGTTCCCTCCTCTGGGGGAGTGGGGATGAGTGGTTAGAGCAGGGGGGCTGGGAGCCAGGACTCTCGGGTTTCGCTCTCCTGAGTGTGGGGGGATCCCAGCCTGGGACAGGAGCAGAGGCCAGCAGATGGTTAACCTGCCCTTACCCACAGGACCTTCAACTGGGCCCTCTCCATGGGGGGCAAGGTCCCCGTGGCCGAGGGGCTGGAGCACCCGGACCTGCCGGATGGGACGGGGGAGTTCCTGGACGCCTGGCTCATGCTGGTGGAGAAGATGGTGAACCCCAGCACGGTGCTGGAGTCGCCCCACGCTCTGCCCGCCAAGCTGCCGGGTGGGCAGAACTACCCGCAGTTCAGCGCCCTGCGCTTCCTGGTGGTCACCCAGAAGGTGGGTGCTGAGGCCGGTTGGTACCGTCCGGTGCGACTGCCACAGCCAGGGCCAATGGCTCGCAGAGCGCGGAGACAGTGGGGTGTTCCGGCCCCGTCTCCCCCCCGGCCTATTGCTCAATCTGCAGCATGAGATGGTGCCAGGCTGTATGCCCCAGCTACTGGGGGTGGGCATAGGGGATCCTTGCTGCTGCTGATGGGGTGGGGCCTCCTGCCCCCCGCCCCCACTGCCGTGGGGCCCTATCAGCCCAACCCAAGGAACTGGGAAGAGAGAGCATGTCAGGTCAGATGCTCTGCCTCTTCAGTGAGGGGATATGGGGGAATCCCACTTCTCCCACCAACAGTACTGGCTTGTGGGTGGGGGGGATCATTCCAGTGCTCCTACCAGCAGAGCTGCCACTAACTCCTCTGCCTCCCAGGCGGCCTTCACCTGCATCAAGAACCTGTGGAACCGCAAGCCCCTGAAGGTGTACGGGGGGCGCATGGCAGAGTCCATGCTGGCCATCCTGTGCCACATCCTGCGGGGCGAGCCCCTGATCCGCGAGCGCCTGGGCAAGGAGAAGGAGGGGGCGCGTGGGGAGGAGGAGGCAGGGCAGGAGGAGGGCGGAGCCCGGCGGGAGCCCCAGGTCAACCAGCAGCAGCTGCAGCAGGTAGGGGGTGATGCCGGGGCTGGAAGCCTGAGTTCTCTCTTGGCTCGGGGTGGGGAGTGGTGGGTTGGGAGCCAGGACGCCTGGGTTCTCTCCTGGCTCGAGGAGGGGGAGTGGTGGGTTGGGAGCCAGGACGCCTGGGTTCTCTCCTGGCTCGAGGAGGGGGAGTGGTGGGTTGGGAGCCAGGACGCCTGGGTTCTCTCCCTCTCGCTGAGGTTCGCCTCCCTCTCCCAGCTGATGGACATGGGTTTCACGCGGGAACACGCCATGGAGGCCCTGCTGAACACCAGCACCATGGAGCAGGCCACCGAATACCTCCTGACCCACCCGCCGCCGCTCATGGGTGGGGTCGTACGGGTAAGCACCCCATGGCCCGGCCCCGGGTCCCCCCTGCCCGGCCCCTCTACCCCGCCCCCCCTCACTCCCTCTATGGCCGCCCGGTGCCCACCCCTCAACTGCCCCATGGCTTGTGCTGCAGGACCTGAGCATGTCGGAGGAGGACCAGATGATGCGAGCCATCGCCATGTCACTGGGCCAGGATATCCCCATGGAGCAGCGGGCCGAGTCCCCGGAGGTAAGGGCTGGGATAGCACAGTGTAGGGGGCCTGGCAGTGCTGTGGGCGGGGGTAGATCCGGTGGGGGGGATCTGGCTGCGGCAGGTGGGGGATCCAGTGGCGGGTGGGGGGGATCGGCCGGCCGGGCAGATCTCACCCCGTGCCCCCCACGCCTGGTGCAGGAGGCAGCCTGCCGGAAGGAGGAAGAGGACCGCAAGGCGCGGGAGAAGCAGGAGGAGGAGGAGGCCAAGTGCCTGGAGAAGTTCGAGGACGCGCAGCCGCTGGACCCGGCCGAGCTGCACGGCTTCACGGACGCCATGTTGCCCGGCTGCTCCCAGCTGCTGGACGAGCTGCCGGACACCGTGTACCGCATCTGCGACCTCATCATGACGGCCATCAAGCGCAACGGCGCCCCCTACCGCGACACCATCCTCAAGCAAGTGGTCAAGCAGGTGAGCACCCCGGGCAGACTGCAGGCAGCTGTCCCAGGCCTGGCACCCATGGGTGGGGTGGGGCTGGGTGACTCAGGGGACCATGGGGCCTGGGCCCCAGCGACTGACGCTTGCCTGTCTCCCCTCCCTGCCCAGGTGTGGGAAGCGGCCGACGTGCTCATCAAGGCAGCCCTGCCCCTCACCACCAGCGACACCAAGACGGTCTCGGAGTGGATCAGCCAGATGGCCACACTGCCCCAGGCTGCCAACCTGGCCACCCGCATCCTGCTGCTCACCCTGCTCTTCGAGGTGAGGCGACCGGGCCGGGGGAGAACCCAAGAGTCCTGGCTCCCAGCCTCTCCCTGCTCTAACCACTAGACCCCACTGCCCTCCCAGAGCCGGGGAGAGAACCCAGGAGTCCTGGCTCCCAGCCTCTCCCTGCTCTAACCACTAGACACCACTGCCCTCCCAGAGCCGGGGAGAGAACCCAGGAGTCCTGGCTCCCAGCCCCCCCTTTCCTACATGCCTGACTCCCGAGTAGGGGAGGTGTCTCCACTCATCCAGGGCTGACCCCGTGGCCTCCAGCCACCTCAGAATGAGCCCCTGGGCTCTGGTCCTCCGGCTCTTCCCCCCCCCCCCATGCTCTGCCCAGCAGACCCCACTGACCCCGGCTCCCTCTGCGCGGCCAGCCTGGCTGGTGAATTACCCTCTGCGCAGGAAGCCTGTGGGGTAGCACAGCCCAGCGCCAACTGCCCTCTTTCTGGGGCCTGGTGTCCGGGGGCTGGTTTGTCGTCGCTTCGGGGGCAGCTCGGCCCGTCCTGTGCAGCTGGGGAACACTCCTCAGTGCCTGCGGTGCAAAATAGCGGGGAAACTGAGGCACACTTGGGCTTCCTAAATTGAGCACAGACCATTCAAAGTGGGGCTTGTCCCCTCCAGCAGGGGGTGATGCTGTCCTGGGGGGGCGGGGCTTCTCTGGTGGCTCCGCCCCACATCTCGTTCCCCCTGCAGGAGCTGAAGCTGCCGTGTGCCCGTGTGGTGGAGTCGAGCGGTGTCCTTGACGTGCTGATCAAACTGCTGGAGGTGGTGCAGCCCTGCCTGCAGGCCGCCAAGGAGCAGAAGGAGGTGCAGACCCCCAAGTAAGGGCCCAGGGGATGCCCTCAGCCGCCCCACATCTGGGGTGAACAGGGGATGGGGTCCCTGGGGGACTGACCTGGGCTGCTGCTTAGACCCTGTGAAAGCACACCCCATAGGCGACAGGCCCCATTCCCCACCCCCCGAGCCAGCCAGTCCCTGCCCTGGGGCCGGATGGGAGCCGGCGCCTCCTAGAGGGGACAGGCCCTGTGCCCCATTCCCCACCCCCTGAGCCAGCCAGTCCCTGCCCTGGGGCCGGATGGGAGCTGGCGCCCCCTAGAGGGAACAGGCCCTGTGCCCCATTCCCCACCCCCCGAGCCAGCCAGTCCCTGCCCTGGGGCCGGATGGGAGCCGGTGCCCCCTAGACGGGACAGGCCCCGTGCCCCATTCCCCACCCCCTGAGCCAGCCAGTCCCTGCCCTGGGGCCGGATGGGAGTCAGCACCCCCTAGAGGGGACAGGCCCCTGCCTCATTCCCTGCTCCCCCTCCCCCGGCCCCGAGCCAGCCAGTCGCCACCTTGGGGGAGCCGGTGCCCCCTAGACGGGACAGGCCCCGTGCCCCATTCCCCACCCCCTGAGCCAGCCAGTCGCTGCCCTGGGGCCGGATGGGAGTCAGCACCCCCTAGAGGGGACAGGCCCCTGCCTCATTCCCTGCTCCCCCTCCCCCGGCCCCGAGCCAGCCAGTCGCCACCTTGGGGGAGCCGGTGCCCCCTAGACGGGACAGGCCCCGTGCCCCATTCCCCACCCCCTGAGCCAGCCAGTCCCTGCCCTGGGGCCGGATGGGAGTCAGCACCCCCTAGAGGGGACAGGCCCTGTGCCCCATTCCCCACCCCCTGAGCCAGCCAGTCCCTGCCCTGGGGCCGGATGGGAGCCGGCGCCTCCTAGAGGGGACAGGCCCTGTGCCCCATTCCCCACCCCCTGAGCCAGCCAGTCCCTGCCCTGGGGCCGGATGGGAGCCGGTGCCCCCTAGACGGGACAGGCCCCGTGCCCCATTCCCCACCCCCTGAGCCAGCCAGTCCCTGCCCTGGGGCCGGATGGGAGTCAGCACCCCCTAGAGGGGACAGGCCCCTGCCTCATTCCCTGCTCCCCCTCCCCCGGCCCCGAGCCAGCCAGTCGCCACCTTGGGGGAGCCGGTGCCCCCTAGAGGGGACAGGCCCCGTGCCCCATTCCCCACCCCCTGAGCCAGCCAGTCCCTGCCCTGGGGCCGGATGGGAGCCGGCGCCTCCTAGAGGGGACAGGCCCTGTGCCCCATTCCCCACCCCCTGAGCCAGCCAGTCCCTGCCTTGGGGCCGGATGGGAGCCGGCGCCTCCTAGAGGGGACAGGCCCTGTGCCCCATTCCCCACCCCCTGAGCCAGCCAGTCCCTGCCCTGGGGCCGGATGGGAGCCGGCGCCTCCTAGAGGGGACAGGCCCTGTGCCCCATTCCCCACCCCCTGAGCCAGCCAGTCCCTGCCCTGGGGCCGGATGGGAGCTGGTGCCCCCTAGACGGGACAGGCCCCGTGCCCCATTCCCCACCCCCTGAGCCAGCCAGTCCCTGCCCTGGGGCCGGATGGGAGTCAGCACCCCCTAGAGGGGACAGGCCCCTGCCTCATTCCCTGCTCCCCCTCCCCCGGCCCCGAGCCAGCCAGTCGCCACCTTGGGGGAGCCGGTGCCCCCTAGACGGGACAGGCCCCGTGCCCCATTCCCCACCCCCTGAGCCAGCCAGTCCCTGCCCTGGGGCCGGATGGGAGCTGGCACCCCCCCAGAGGGGAAGAGCCCCGACCCCGTCATTGTTCTGTGGGACTGACTGCCCTTCCCTCCCTGCCCCAGGTGGATCACGCCAGTGCTGCTGCTCATTGACTTCTACGAGAAGACGGCCATCTCGTCCAAGAGACGAGCCCAGATGAACAAGGTACCGGCCTTGCGAGGCCTCGTCAGCCTGTCCAGGGGGATCTGTGCCCCCGTCACCTCCCGCTCCGCTCGGCCGCCGGGCAAGGAGAGTCCCCAGTTGGAAAGGCCGAGGGATCGAGGGGGATCCGGGTGGCAAGGGGAGAGCAGGTCAGGGGAGCTGGGGATCCGGAGGTAGTGGGTGGGGGTATCCGGGCAGGGCGGGGAGCGCAGGCTGAGAGTGGCGGGGGATCCGGGCGCGGAGCAGGGGGTGGCTGGTGGTGGGGAGAGCAGGTCAGGGGAGCTGGGGATCCGGAGGTAGTGGGTGGGGGTATCCGGGCAGGGCGGGGAGCGCAGGCTGAGAGTGGCGGGGGATCCGGGCGTGGAGCAGGGGTGGCTGGTGGTGGGGAGAGCTGGCCAGGGGAGCTGGGGATCCGGGTGGTGGGGGAGCGCAGGCCGGGAATGGGGGTGGCTGGTGGTGGGGAGAGCCGGCCAGGGGAGCTGGGGATCCGGGTGGTGGGGGAGCGCAGGTAGGGGGTGGGGGTATCTGGGTGGGGAGCGCAGGCTGGGAGTGGGGGGGGATCCAGGCAGGGAGGGACTGGGAGCGCAGGCTGGAAGTGGGGCTGGCTGATGGTGGGGAGAGCCGGCCAGGGGAGCTGGGGATCCGGGTGGTGGGGGAGCGCAGGCCGGGAGTGGGGGTGGCTGGTGGTGGGGAGAGCCGGCCAGGGGAGCTGGGGATCGGGTGGTGGGGGGAGCGCAGGCCGGGAGTGGGGCTGGCTGGTGGTGGGGAGAGCCGGCCAGGGGAGCTGGGGATCCGGGTGGTGG